>NW_005223887.1:0-219 GCF_000412655.1 Myotis brandtii
CTTTTTGTGTCACTAGTTCTGATTGGCAGAGCCTAACATACATGCTTGTGACTAGCTGCAAGGGAGGCTGTAAAAGTATTGAACATTCTTAGTACTTCCAGGGGAAGAAACTCTGTATACTTTACCAAGACTCAAAAAATGGAGAATTCTTTAAAGAAAGAAGGGTGTTTAGTTGTCAGTACTCAAATTGCTTGACAAATGCCCACTAGGTTTGAGTGT
>NW_005223888.1:0-219 GCF_000412655.1 Myotis brandtii
GGGAAAAACAAACTTCAGAGGTTAGGCGAGGCAAGGCGAGGCGACGCGGAGGAGGACCATGTGTGCTGGCCGGTGGCAGGTAGATGTGTGAGTGCGGCGAGGTACTAGAGGGACCCGGGCCGGTAGGGCCGCCACCATCGCCATGCAGGAAATCATCGCCAGCGTAGACCAGGTAGGTGAAATTCGACTTGGAGATCGCGGTGGAGCAGCAGCTCGGGG
>NW_005223889.1:0-219 GCF_000412655.1 Myotis brandtii
CCTGAGAAGGACAATTAGGAATGAATTTTCTGAACGACGCCTCTCTACTTTCTCAGCACTTTTCTCGTCTACCCTCCCCCTAAACCCTCTACCCACAATCTTCCTTTTATCCAGTCTTAGAGGATTAGGGATCCTATATGCATTCTGGATTCTCCTGCACCATTCAACTTCCCTTTTTTATACAGAAGTCATGTCTCTTCTGTTACCAATTTTTTTCTT
>NW_005223890.1:0-219 GCF_000412655.1 Myotis brandtii
AGGAAACTCCATCCACAAATGGGTCAATAACACCCCAAAACCAACTACAGAGACAGGAAGAAGGCGGCAGTGAGAGAGAAAGCGTGAGTGAGGGAGCAAAAGAGGAGTGGGTGGTCATGTCGGGTGTGTGTGTGTGCGTGTGAGTGAGGCACAGTTAGATCCTGCAGGACATTCGGGGGCAGGCTAACCGAGCTTGCCTAACTAGGCAGCCTCTGCTAC
>NW_005223891.1:0-219 GCF_000412655.1 Myotis brandtii
TTTTTTTTTTTCCTTTCCAGGGTATGTGAGCCTGGGCAGTTCACGTTATCTCTCAGGACCCTTGTTTCCCTGTCTATAAAATGAGGTGATTGAGCAATATTATCAGTAGTGATTGGAGCCCTAGCTTCGTCCCTTATTAATTCTGTTACCGTTGACCTGACACTTAACCCATCATCTTATTTTTCTTATCTGTAAAATGAAGTAAAAACTAATGCTTTG
>NW_005223892.1:0-219 GCF_000412655.1 Myotis brandtii
GACTAAGATTTATCACAGTGATGAGTAGGATATACAGTGGATGATAGGGGGAAGAGAGGTGGAGTCTGGAAGAATCCATGTGCAGCTTTGATTTGGCCTCTCCTTCTCATGACAGGTCACACAAAACATACTCTTCCCCCAGCTATCAAGGTGCAGGAACATGTATGTGATGTTTCTGCCCAACAAATCCCATCGCAGGCTCAGCACCCAATGTTTTCA
>NW_005223893.1:0-219 GCF_000412655.1 Myotis brandtii
TTTTGGGGTTCATCTTGACTGGGACTCTCTGTGTTTTCTCCTTTATCAGGATAGGGAAATTTTCTGCCATTATTTATTTCTTCAAACAGGTTCTCTATTCCTTGCTTGAATTCTTCTCCTCTTGGTACCCCTTGATGTGAATGTTGTTACATTTCACGTTGTCCCAATGCTCCCTTAAATTGTCCTCCTGCTTTTTGATTTGTTTTCATTTGCTGCTCT
>NW_005223894.1:0-219 GCF_000412655.1 Myotis brandtii
CCTGGCACTTAAGTCACTCAATTAAAATATTTTCAATGAGTGAATAAATAGATCCTCCCCAAGTTGCAGGGCTGAGAATAGAGATGTATGGTTTCCCCAAAGCAAAAATGTTCCCTCCCTCACTTCCTTCCTCACTCAACCACCCCTCTCTCTCTTCCTTTTTTCCTTCTTTCTTTTCCTTTTCTTCTTTTTTCTCTCTCTGCTCACTTCTTTTCTTCC
>NW_005223895.1:0-219 GCF_000412655.1 Myotis brandtii
TGTCCAGCTCACAGACTGCTACCATCAGCAGCAGCATCGCTCAGCCCTTGGGTGTCCCTGTTCTCAGGGGGTAACCAGGGAAATAAGGATGAAGACATGTTGTATCTAAGTTAGTTGAGGGAAGTTCTCTCAAGTGAAGAGATCTAACTTTTGTGTAACTCCCTGTTGGGCTTTGCGCCACGCTGTTTAAACACTGCCTCACCTCAGTTTTACAATAGC
>NW_005223896.1:0-219 GCF_000412655.1 Myotis brandtii
AAACATCAGCGATGAGAGTGAATCTTCCGTAAACTGACTCCCGCATGCACCGTACTGGCGATCAAACCCACCACCAAGGCATCTGCCCTGACCACCAATGGATCCTAGATTGACACACAACGACCGAGCTACACTGGCCAGGCTAAGGATATGTTCTTTCATAGATTTTTAGAGGGAGTGCCAAGGAGGGAAGGAAAGACAGAGACTGAGACTCTGAGA
>NW_005223897.1:0-219 GCF_000412655.1 Myotis brandtii
AAGGCTGTCAGTATCTAGACACGGAGTTGAATGCTGTCATAGGACGAGTGACTGATTGTGGTGACCTTGAGAGTTAGGGTTGGCGTCGCCAGCAAGTATGATGGGGAGTCTGAGTCAGTATGGGTTGGATGTAATCATTGGGGAGTATGGGTATGATGAAAGTGCATGTTAGTTGATATGTATGTTAAATGTACTGTGCATGTATGTCTAGTTTATGTT
>NW_005223898.1:0-219 GCF_000412655.1 Myotis brandtii
GGGAGCCGGCCCCAGCGCCCACGGGGCATGGAGCCCTGAGGAGGAGCCCGGCAGCGCTGGAAGGAGCCACGTCGCAGAGCCTGGCTATAATTGGGTGTCCACAGGCGGCCCCTGTCTGCTCCCTGGGGACTGTCTTAGAGAAGGGGGACCCCTCCCAAGGTTCTGAGGTCAGTGTCACTGGGGGAGCCGGATGATGGGACTCAGGAGAGTCCTCCTTCC
>NW_005223899.1:0-219 GCF_000412655.1 Myotis brandtii
TCTGAGGGTCTTTGAGAATGCTACTGTTGTCTAGCTACTGGATTGCTGGAGTGATATTTATTATTGGCTTCAGTGGTACTGGGCAGTGAGTACAGTGATTGGTTGCGACTGTAGCTCAGTTGTACCACAGGCTGTGTTTCAGTCAGTACCTTTGATCTGTAACATGCCCTGAAATGTGCAGTGGGGAATCCTATATAATAAAAGCCCAATATGCAAATT
>NW_005223900.1:0-219 GCF_000412655.1 Myotis brandtii
AAACTACCTTATACATGCTCAGAACACTTACATTAGCTTGCAGTTGGGCAAAGTTTTCTAACACAAAGCCTATTTTATAATATACTAGAAGCCCAGTGAGTGAAATGGTGCGGCCCCACCCATCGCCTCCCCAAGATGCTACCACTCAGGTTTGTTTGCTGCATGGCGGTCACCGCCTCCGTGGGCCTCATGAGCTCATTTGTGCCTGGCTGGTCCCCA
>NW_005223901.1:0-219 GCF_000412655.1 Myotis brandtii
TACAGAAGGAGCAAAATATGTACATGTTTGTTGAAATTAATTGGTACAAAACATATTATATACTGAATGAGGCTTCAAGGAGCTTTATTTAACACTGAAAAATAAATAATACTATATCTGTACTGTTTTACTATTTTATGAGGATAAATGAAGGTATTATGTCTGTAATTGATAATGATTTCTAAATAAATTTAAAATAATTATGCACAATAGTATGCA
>NW_005223902.1:0-219 GCF_000412655.1 Myotis brandtii
TCCGAAGGCCCACGCTCCATCCACTGAGCCAAACCGGGTAGGGCCAATCCAGTATTTTTTTTTACAACAAATTCTCCTTACTGTTTATTTGCAACCAAAAAAGTTCTAATTAATATGCTGACATGACATGTACTCATCTAACTTGTACGGTATCTTAGTGGAATTCAAGACTAGCTCCCACTCCCACTGTGAGCCTAGGAGGCAGAGCACCGTCAGAGC
>NW_005223903.1:0-219 GCF_000412655.1 Myotis brandtii
GAGAGATAGAAACATCAATGATGAGTGAATCATTGATTGGCTGACTCTTGCCCGCCCCTTACTGCCTTACTGGCATGTGCCCTTGCCTGGAATCAAACCTTGGACCTTTCAGTCCACAAGCCAACACTCTATCTACGGAGCCAAATGGACTAGGGCTGGTTTGCTATTATTTTGTTGAGGAGTTTTACATCTATGTTCATCAGGGATATTGGCCTATAT
>NW_005223904.1:0-219 GCF_000412655.1 Myotis brandtii
GAGGACCGGGCACGCTAGGCTGGCTGGCTGGTTCTGGTGGTTTGGGTGTGCGAGCTCAGGGAGCCCCGTCTCCAGGGCTGGGGACCTGTGTCGGTATCTAACACTGGGGAGAAGGGAGGAGGAGGGTCCTGCACTCAGGGAGCCTGGACGGATCACCGACCAAACTCCTCAGGGTTTTGCGAGGAGCTGGTGAGGGAGCATTAGGGATGCCAGATATCA
>NW_005223905.1:0-219 GCF_000412655.1 Myotis brandtii
TTCCAGAGTGACAGCCTCTTCTTTGACTGCCCTTTGTTCTTCTCTATGCACATTCACCATTTTCGTATATTTTTGTATATTTTCATGTGTAACTTATTGAACTTCTAGCAACTACTGGTAGGGAGACCAGCAAATCCGTCCCCCCCCCCCATGGCTCAGGAGTACCAGTGACACCATTTTCTCTCTGAAATAGATGGTGACAAATGGATGGACCATGTG
>NW_005223906.1:0-219 GCF_000412655.1 Myotis brandtii
ATTCCCTTCTTAATTAACATTTTTATTAAATAACTCATTTCAAATAATGGTTAAACTCTCTAAATTTATATCATTCTATTAACCATAATCTAATCTCATTAACCTTGAAATCCCAGTCTTAACTACCCAATTCTATACACCATGGTACTATCTACTAAACTAATTAAGTGACCTTCAAACTATTTCTCCTCCATATAAAATCATTATATATATATATAT
>NW_005223907.1:0-219 GCF_000412655.1 Myotis brandtii
CGTCTGGTCTAATTAGCATATTCCACTTTTATTATTACAGATAAAGCCTGTGTATATAATAAGTTAATAATACCACTTCAATATTCTGCCATTGAACAATTTTTATCTGGAAACTGGGCAGTATACTAACTCTAAATGTGACAAAATGAAAAAAAAATCCTATTGGGGCAAGATTCTGTAAAACATGCATATCTACACTAATAAAAGAGAAACATGGTA
>NW_005223908.1:0-219 GCF_000412655.1 Myotis brandtii
ATCCTCAGGTGAGGATAAAAAAATTAGGCTCAAAAAGCGTTTTGATATGAGTTTTCCGCATGTGTCTTTTAATGCATTTTTAAGTGAAAAATCATGCATGATAAAAATAGTATGTGTACTGTGTTTTACTTATTCTTCTTGTTTAAAGTATATATTAGGAGGGCATCTAGAATAGAAAATAGCTTTAAGGCATGTTTTCTATATTCTTTCTTTGATGTA
>NW_005223909.1:0-219 GCF_000412655.1 Myotis brandtii
CCTGCTGGCCTGATCACCCCTAACCACCTCTGCCTCGACCCCACACCCAGCACCCAGGATTCCCTCCTCTGGCCGGCCACAGGCACCTGGGACTGTGGGGCAGGTGGCTTTTCTCTGTCTCCCGGGCTATAGCCATAGGCGCTGGCACCCAGGATTGTGGGGCGGGTGGCTTTGCCCCGCCTGGCTTTGTCAGGAAGGATGTCCGGAAGGTTGTCTGGA
>NW_005223910.1:0-219 GCF_000412655.1 Myotis brandtii
ACAACTTTTAACTGACAGCTCCTTAAACACAAGGCAACAGTTGCCTAAGACTTGGCAACTGTCATCTTTACGATACGGGATTCTGAGGCGGGGAAGGCTGTGTTTATCAATTAGACTCTCCAAAACCTCAGAGAGAGCTAACCAAACGGGACTGAACGACTGTGAAAGAACAGTGGAACAAGACATTTTAATTCATGATTTTTAAAGTTATTTCTAGGT
>NW_005223911.1:0-219 GCF_000412655.1 Myotis brandtii
CTCAGACTCCAATAAGGAAGTTGAACAATCCATTACAGAGCCTATTTCACCTTCAGATGAACCCTCAGCAGAATGTTTATAGGAGAGACTAGGCTTCCCAACATATAATGTTGATTCAGTAGCGATAATAACACGGCTTAAGTGAATTAGGGTACCAGTCAGGGCTAAAAATATATTTTTAAAAATAAAAAATAAGCCCTAACCAGTTTGGCTCAGTGG
>NW_005223912.1:0-219 GCF_000412655.1 Myotis brandtii
TTTTATTAGTATAGATATAGATATACACAAACAGTGATGTTAAAAGCTTTAAAAAAAAACCCACATTCGAAATCATAAGAATACTTTTTTTTTTAAAATAAACACCCTTAGAGATGAGACCATGACAGTCGCTAGGCACTGTCAGACGCGAAATATTCGAGGGAGGACGGTCGTGGGCAACGGCTCATTCGTAGCTACGGGGGCAGCACGGCTCAGCGG
>NW_005223913.1:0-219 GCF_000412655.1 Myotis brandtii
CTTGGGGGTCATGTGAGTGCCCAAGACCACACAGCAGGTTGCTAGCCACGTTGACTTCAACCATTTCTCCTGACTTCTGATCTGGGCCACTTCTCCCTCCCCCACACCATTGTACCTGGGGCAGGTGGGACTCAGCAGGGTTTGGACAAAACCCTGCCTGCAATGTGCTCACAGTCTGGCTACTTGGGATGGATGGGGAGCACAGGTGGGACTGTACAC
>NW_005223914.1:0-219 GCF_000412655.1 Myotis brandtii
AACATACAATGGAGTCAAGACAGCCTCTTCAAAAAATAGCGTTGGGGAAATTGGGCAGGTACTTGCAAAAAAAATGAAATTAGACCACCAATTTAGAGCATACACAAGAATAATCTCGGACCCTAACCGGTTTGGCTCAGTGGAGAGAGCGTCCGCCTGAGGACTAAAGGGTCCCAGGTTCGATTCCATCAAGGGCATATACCTTGGTTGCTGGCACAT
>NW_005223915.1:0-219 GCF_000412655.1 Myotis brandtii
CCTGTGGTCCCTCCCCAGCTGGCCGCACCTGGGGCGGTGCCACAGCTCCAAGGTCATCTGTGGAGTGAGTGGGTCCTTCCGGCAGGTGGGGTCCCTTGGTTTGGCCTGCAGGGTCCCAGATTGCAAGAGGGCAGTTCACCACAGCTTGGCAGCTCTTGCGATGAGCATCTGCCCTCTGGTCATCAGTGTGCGTCATAGCTACCAGTCAGAGTGTCTGCC
>NW_005223916.1:0-219 GCF_000412655.1 Myotis brandtii
GTCCTGGTTTCATTCTTCGACTCCGATGGACAAAGAGCTCAGGAGAACCCATCCTGCCCATGGGAACACCGCGCTTTCTAGTCCAAAAATCCCATTTCAGATGGAGGCTTGGAGCAACCAGAGGCTCCGCCAGGGGACTAAAGTCCAAAGAGAGGAGACCCCAATTCAAAAGCCAAGGTCGGTATGCAGTTACAGAACCAGGGTCTAAGACAGTGATGG
>NW_005223917.1:0-219 GCF_000412655.1 Myotis brandtii
CCATTTCTGGGCTCTGTCCCATCAGGTACAAGACATCTTGCTGGGTCTGACATCCCTTTTCCCGCCGTGTTTACATGACCGGTTCCATGTATCTCTGACTCCAGGCGGCCATGGGCCATCTGCTGTGCATTTGCAGTGCTGGCGTCTGCTTACATTCTGACGTCGGTCGCCTCTGCTTGCCAGGCAGATGGCTGACCCAGTCTTCACCTTGGTGTTCAC
>NW_005223918.1:0-219 GCF_000412655.1 Myotis brandtii
CTTCTTCAACAAAGCAGCAGGTGTACCAGCAAGGACCCTGCCTTCCTTCCGTGGCTGTCAGTCACATCAAGCTGGTTCTAGCAACAGTGGACCATCAAGCTCCAAGGAGATGATGTCACCGACTGAAGGCTTCCAGTCCGTTGTGACAGAATGATCAGTCCCTGGTACAAAGGAAGCATAAGCCATTGATTGTGGGGACCCTGTCACCTGATGTCAGGA
>NW_005223919.1:0-219 GCF_000412655.1 Myotis brandtii
GAACTTCTGTAGCATTTCTGTTATATGCCAATCATTTAACAATTATTTGTGCAGTACTTTGTGCAATCACTTGAATTATTTTATTGGGAAACTATTTAATTAATATCATAATTTAGTACTTCACATACATATATTATTTTTATAAGAGTCTGAAAATACTAGATTGCAAGAATTATAGTATATTAAATGTATTTTCCTGTTTTATAATAACAATTTTCT
>NW_005223920.1:0-219 GCF_000412655.1 Myotis brandtii
GAGAACTAAAATGCATATAAATATGTCACAATAAAGATTTATATACTGTAGGCAAGGTCCCCAGAGCCATAAGAAATGCAAAAAAAAATTCACTGTTCCCAACTCCTTCTCGAATTGCCCCCGGCCCCTCCCCCCTTAAAATTCATACGTTCCCCCTATGGGGGCGTGTGCCCCACTTTGGGGACCACGGGCCTAGAGCGTGTAGCTCATAACCAAGGA
>NW_005223921.1:0-219 GCF_000412655.1 Myotis brandtii
TGATTTAAAACAACACAACTTTATTCTCTCATAGTCCTGCAAACCAGAAGTCTGAAATCAGTATCACAGGCCTAATCAAGGTGTTGGCAGGGCTGCAAGCTTCCGCAGGCTCTGGGGCAGAACTCATTTATTGCCTCTCCCACATTCTGGTGGCTGCTGCTATTTGTTGGCTTGTGGCGGCGTCGCCCCATCTTTGCCTCCATGGACACATTGTCTCCT
>NW_005223922.1:0-219 GCF_000412655.1 Myotis brandtii
CCAAGGTGGGTGCCAGTGGGGCCCCCCAATCGCCCTGTCGGTCAGCCCACAAATTGACCCTGATTGCCAGGCAGGCTTAGGGACCCTAACCATGCACGAATTTTGTGCACAGGGCCTCTAGTATAGAATAAGTTGTGATCCAAGATTTTTCCATGTTCTGATTTCCTCTTTAGACTTTCATGAGTTCTATTAATCAAAGAATACTTCTTTTAGTCTGAG
>NW_005223923.1:0-219 GCF_000412655.1 Myotis brandtii
TTTTAAATTTATTTTTACTGATTTCAGACAGGAAGGGAAAGGGGCGGGGGCAGGAGAGAGGAGGGAGAGAAACATCAATGATGAGAGAGACGTATTGACTGGTTGCCACCCACACCCGCCCAGAACAAGGGCCGGGGGTGGAACCTGTACCCCAGGTATGTACCCGACTGGGAACGGGGCCTGAGACCCTTTGGTCTGCGCGCCGACACCCTAACCACA
>NW_005223924.1:0-219 GCF_000412655.1 Myotis brandtii
GCATATGAATTCCAAGATTTTCCTTAGTTAAAGACAAACTTATAGATTCACAAATATTATCTGTAATGTGAGCATAATGGTTATATATTAGAATAAAATAAATTACAACATGCACAACAGCATTTTATTTGGCTTTATTTAATTTGAAGATGTTTTCTTGAATTGCTTGCATAGAAATCAAACTACAATTACTTCATCTAATCATTTTTCTTCTATAAT
>NW_005223925.1:0-219 GCF_000412655.1 Myotis brandtii
AAGCTATGTTTACTTAAAATATTATTAAATTTCCCTGAAAAACTACTATCAAATCATATATAATTATGGATCTACACACATATCCAAACTTTATATATAGAATTATGGAGTTAATAGAGGACAAAAAATAAAAGATCCAAGCAACTTTCAACTCCTTGTTGACCTGGTATGTACTGAATTTCTAAAAATAGCACAATAGGCAGTGAACAAAATAGTAAT
>NW_005223926.1:0-219 GCF_000412655.1 Myotis brandtii
ATGTCTGCCCCATCCGGGGTTTGCAGAGGGGCCCTTCCAGGCCTCTCCGGGGTCAGGGGTCACACACACATGCACGCATAGACACACTCATTTAGAGAGACATACATGCACGCATGCGCTCGCTCACTCTCTCTCTCTCATATGATCATGGAGGAGCTTTAGGCCACAGGCTGGCCACAGGAAGGGGTTTCTGACCCCAGTGGCCTCGGGACCCACCCC
>NW_005223927.1:0-219 GCF_000412655.1 Myotis brandtii
TATCAATCTTGTTTATCTTTTCAAAGAAATAGCTCTTGGTTTTATTGATCTTTCATATTGATATTTTTGGACTCTATTTTATTTTTGCTATGATCTTTATTGTTTCCTTCCTTCTACTTATTTTGAGCTATTCTTTTTCTAAAGTTAGATTATTTGTTTTAGGTTTTTCTTGTTTCTTGAGGTACACCTGTATTGCAGTGAATTTCCCTCTCAGGACTG
>NW_005223928.1:0-219 GCF_000412655.1 Myotis brandtii
GGTTCTCTCCATCTCTGTCACCCAAGGAACAAAACTGTGCAGCGGCCTTTAGTGTAGGAAAGCTGAAATGAAGAAAACAAATGGAATAAAACAAGTGCTGCACTTGCCCCCGTTCTTGCCTATCTAAGAAGATCAGTTTAATTTTGGAGCAGGAGTTCTTCTTGAAAGGCCAAGGAAGTCACGTTGCAACAGCGTAAAGGGCCCACACGCAGCTTGGAC
>NW_005223929.1:0-219 GCF_000412655.1 Myotis brandtii
TGGGCCAGCAGCCGCCTCTCACACCCACTGCAGGCGATTGCCCGGCTTGTACCCGCTGCCAGTGCCAGAGCCGCAGCTCACACCCATTGTCAGCGCCAGCCCTGCTAGCACCTGCAGCTGGTGCTGGAGCTGCCGCTCGCACCCGCTGCCAGTGCCTAGTGCCAATCCTGATCGCTTGGCAACATCAGCAGGTGTGAGCAGTGGCTGCTGGCCCTGATC
>NW_005223930.1:0-219 GCF_000412655.1 Myotis brandtii
CAGAACTTTGAAAAACAAATGTTTTTTGTTATAGGCCCCTAGTCTCAGGTGTTATAGCAGCCCACATGGACATAACTAAGGTAAAGAAAGTGAAGCACTTGCTTCAAGCACAAAATTTAAGAGGGCAGCAGAAAACTCAGTAATCCAGATAAATAACATCTTAATATAATATTGTTAAAAACCAAAATTAATTAAAAATCCCACGATGAATGAAAAAAA
>NW_005223931.1:0-219 GCF_000412655.1 Myotis brandtii
ACTTCCAAATGGCGTCACCAAGGAAGCACTTGGCTATACATGTCCAGACTCATGTTCGCAGCCCCATTCCTCTTTTATCCACTACACCATTCTCTCAGAGCTTTCCATTGACCCCTGGGAACTCCTATATTGTGATCAATGAACACCCAACATCCTCAGCTGCCTCTGCCCCACCCCACCTACTCCTCCCTTGGTCTTCTCATTCCAGTAAATGGCGTG
>NW_005223932.1:0-219 GCF_000412655.1 Myotis brandtii
TTCCTCTTTTGTTATATGCTATTGGTAAAAGGGAACAATAGCAATATACTGAGGACATCATGTTGCTTCTTACATAATTTTCCCCAATACGTTCACCGTTTGTAGCAGTTAGGGGCAAGCTTTCTCATGATTAAAGAGAAAACATTGCCCTGGACAATGCGGCTCAGTTGGTTAGAGTGTCATCCTGGACACCTAAAGATTGCGGGTTCAATTCCCAGT
>NW_005223933.1:0-219 GCF_000412655.1 Myotis brandtii
TTACTCCACCTTTCAGCATCACTTAGAATCTGCTATGACTCAGCTCTTCCTTCACAAAGATTGTCTGTGCGTCATTTCTGTGTTGTCCTCCTAACCAGGGTTTCATCCTGTCACTAGTTTTTTTCCCTTAGTCATATTAGTTATGTTTTTTCTCTCTGCTAACTTCTAAGTGCTGGACTAGAGCTCATCTTTAGACCTTTTCTTATTCTATAGTGACAC
>NW_005223934.1:0-219 GCF_000412655.1 Myotis brandtii
ACACACACACACAGACATCAAATCCTTAATGTTTAAACATGTGTAATGAAGTCAGGATCTTTGCTTTAAAGGATTTATATTTCTGTTGCACTTAGAATTCATCAAAATCATTTTTATTCTGATTTCATATATCTTTAGAAATCATGCTTTTAAAACAAAAAAGTCTAAAATATATGGAATTACTTTTTTTAAGATAAGTAATAAAAACAATAGATGGTA
>NW_005223935.1:0-219 GCF_000412655.1 Myotis brandtii
TCCAAATAAATTATTTTGCATGTTTACAGATTGCTATGAAATTGTTCATTGGTTTTTAGAACTTCTTTTCTTTTTTAAAAACTAAAAAATAATAATTTTTAATTTAGTTGTCTCAGCATCATTTGTTGCAAAGACTCTTCTTTCTCAATTAAATTGTCTTGGCATCTTTGCCAAAATCAGTCTTTTTATTATAATACACTTAATTTTATTCCATTTATT
>NW_005223936.1:0-219 GCF_000412655.1 Myotis brandtii
CCACCCGGACCCACCCAGCTGACCCCACCCGGAGCCTGACCTCTGACCCCAGGTGACCAGGCGCCCTTCACCCTTCAGGCCGCGTCTCCCGTGGAGCTGGAATGGAGTGTGTCTAGTCTCCGCGACAGACCGAAAGGTGGTCCTGACGGCCTGGAAATGACAGCGGGTTTTAATATATTTTTATTGTTGATGGTCTTACATCTCCATCTGCCCCGCCCT
>NW_005223937.1:0-219 GCF_000412655.1 Myotis brandtii
TAGGACGGGCCCTCCAGGCAGCTCCCAGCAGGTGGCCCGAGCCTCCGGGGACCAGAACTTCTCTGGCATGGGATCAGGTGGGCCCCGGTTCATTTATCCCGTCCCCCCCACGGTCTTCGCCTGAACACCCCGTCTGTGTGCAGGGACCCGGGAGTCCTGGGGTACACGGCAGTGGAACAAACGACTCTGACCTCGTCAACGCTGCAGAGAGGGCAGGGG
>NW_005223938.1:0-219 GCF_000412655.1 Myotis brandtii
GAGTCTGGGGCATTCATGTCCAAGAGACTGTTAGACTGCCTTGTAGTTCAGGAAAGAAAAGTGGTTTGGAAATTGATACCATACATAACTTAAGAAATGGGTGTAATTAAAAACATGCAGTATGTGTAGAAGAGATGGGCAGAGATAGACAGGTGGGGTGTGAGAAGGAAAACCAAGGTCAATCAATGTACGGCAGAGGGAAGAGTATGGAAAGAGAGT
>NW_005223939.1:0-219 GCF_000412655.1 Myotis brandtii
CCATCTGTCCTTTCTGAGAATGTTATCCTCTGGAACCTGTGTCTATACCATCAGGTTTGCTGCTCCACACACTAACGATAGGTAAGCATAATTGGTCTCCCTCTACATTATCCACATAGTGAATTATATCAAATACAGGGCAAAAATCTCCTGGCAAACATAACTGAAAAAAAATCCCAGGGAGACTTATCTTCAGGCTCAGCGACCTAGCAAACATTA
>NW_005223940.1:0-219 GCF_000412655.1 Myotis brandtii
TCTCTCTCTCTCTCAACCCCCAATATCTAATCCCATAAGTAAATCTGACATCAATATCAGTCCACTGAGTTCAGGGGACTCAGTTTAAAATAACAATAACATCTTGCTTTAGATTTGGGAAGGTAGTAGGCTAAAATGGAAGGTAGGTTTCATTCAAACTTCTAACCCATGGCATAACCAAATGTCCACTAGGCTGGCAATGGCATTGATCTATCACCT
>NW_005223941.1:0-219 GCF_000412655.1 Myotis brandtii
CATGGCTACACACTATAAAGGCAAGATTGGCATACTCTCCTTGTCTCTACCAACTAAAGAATTTAAGTAGCAGTTATTATTTCAAGAAGTCAGAAAATGTATCCCATTCTGCTAAAAAAAATGGCATTCTGCTCATGAGTGGCATTATAAATATAGGTGTCAATTAAGCATAATTTATAGCTAATGGTTTCCCTACCCAGGAGAAATTTGAAGACCAAA
>NW_005223942.1:0-219 GCF_000412655.1 Myotis brandtii
AAGAAAAAATGGTGGCAAACTAAGATAAGGACACGTTATTTATAGCTAGGAGCATCCTGACTTCAGAGATATTAAAACATGGGGAGAAAACATGTGTGTTAAAGTCAGTGGAATGCCGTATGACCAAGAGCCAAGCACAGGCTGTACACATATCCATGATAAAGCCACGGCGCTGAGGCAAGTTTGCAACCTGATAGTCATGTCATGATGATCAAACGG
>NW_005223943.1:0-219 GCF_000412655.1 Myotis brandtii
CCTTCCCCGAGTGTTCAAGGTTACCATCACCAATAATATGTCATACTGACATTACATACCCCTTGATGTGATAAGAAAGTCACTTCATCCCTGTGCAATTCTCTGCCAAAATCTATAATCCAGACTAATGAGAAAACATCAAACAGAAGACAGGTTTTTGGAAATACCTGCCCAGCGCTCTTCAGAAATACTGGGGACCTGAGTAGCAAACACAGACTG
>NW_005223944.1:0-219 GCF_000412655.1 Myotis brandtii
CACTCTATATGATGTGAGTGGTGGCACTCAATGATTTCTTTGAAGCAGGATGTTTTTATATTTTAATATACAGAAAGAGAGCAGAAAAGAAACAAGAGTCAATAATAACATTTTTGGTTGTCTTTTCAACATATACTTCATTAATGATACTGTCGCTTTTGGTTATGTTTCTTGAAAGATGGAAACCATCACACACACACACACACACACACACACACA
>NW_005223945.1:0-219 GCF_000412655.1 Myotis brandtii
ACTCCAAGATTTCCATATCCCCAGCTGCTGGCTCCTGGACCCCTCATGATTCTCAGAGGGAAATCACTCTGGCCAGAGTCCCACTGTCTCAACTGCAGACTACAGGACAGCTGCCTCAAACCGTCACGAGCTCCAGGACCCTTATAATGAGTTACAGAGTGACGCGACCCTAGCAAGAGTCACACAACACCAGCCAAAGTCACAATACCTGAGCCTCAG
>NW_005223946.1:0-219 GCF_000412655.1 Myotis brandtii
GGTCACTTAGGCTTTTATATATATAGATAGGTATGTTCAAACTCCTGAGTTGCACAAAGCACGTTTGAGAGAAATAGTGATTGGAATTGATGGGAGAAATACAAAATATCCAGTGCAATAGGAAATCTCAGGAGATATTTTCCTTCTAGACTGACAAGAGAATTCATTTTCCTACTTGAAACACTTAATGTACTTTTGACATGATTTTTTACTCTTATA
>NW_005223947.1:0-219 GCF_000412655.1 Myotis brandtii
TGAAGAGAAGCCCCATTTTACAGTATAGTGAAAGATATGGTGTTGACTTCTAATATTAGGAATACTGATCTAGGGACACAGTTGCCAATCTTTTTACTAACATCAGATAAAATATAAGTTTGAGATCTTGTAGAAGTTCAGTGGTTTTATTTACCTAATGTTACATAGATAAATAAAATTTGTTTTCTAATTAAGTCTTTATTGAAGACTATAAGGCAT
>NW_005223948.1:0-219 GCF_000412655.1 Myotis brandtii
GAGAAATGCAAATCAAAACCACAATGAGATATTACCTTATACCTGTCAGAATGGCTATCCTCAATAAATCAACCAATAACAAGTGTTGGCAAGAATGTTGAGAAAAGAGAACCATAGCGCACTGTTGGTGGGAATGAAGATTGATGCAACCACTATGGACAACAGTACAGGTGCTTCTAAAAAAAATAAAAATGGAATTGCATGATGACCCAGTGATTC
>NW_005223949.1:0-219 GCF_000412655.1 Myotis brandtii
CTGACTGGAAGGCACGGGCGGTCCCGCATTGTGGTTTCACTGTCCACTTCCTGATGGTGATGACATTGCTGCTTCTCCATATGCCCACTGGCCACTTCCGTCTCTGTCTTCCTTAAGTGTTTCGTCAGATCTTCTGCCCACAGGTTACCCCTCCTTTACTGGTAGGTAAACTGAGTCCTAGGGACATTACCTAAGAGACAGACTCAGTGAGGCCGGGAC
>NW_005223950.1:0-219 GCF_000412655.1 Myotis brandtii
TAGCATTAGGTATGACAGAGCTTATGTCTATGTAATTCCTTTATTGTCAAAAGCCCATTTTACCAATTCACTTCTAATTTACATGAATCTAAATTAAATTAATGAGTAATTGAGAAGAATTGAAGAATGAAAACGTATGCATTTTAATTATTAAACATCTTCAATATATTAAGCATTTAAAATATATAATATTATATAATAAACTAGAGGCCCGGTGCA
>NW_005223951.1:0-219 GCF_000412655.1 Myotis brandtii
TTACTTCTCTGTCTCTGCTAGATAAATGGGGTGGGGTAGGTAAGGGGGATGTTAGGTAACAAAGGTGGGTGTGATGTGAATAGGAGCACAAAATTAAGACAGCTCTTTTAAAAATTTTGGAAAATTCTGCTTCTTTACTGAAACAAAAATGAAGCAGAATTTTCAACAATTTCAATGACCTCTAATGATAAAATTAAACACACAAAATATTTTTATTGA
>NW_005223952.1:0-219 GCF_000412655.1 Myotis brandtii
ACTACCTTCTGCGCTGGTACCGGGAGAGACAGGTGGTGAGCCACCTGCGAGACAAGTATGTCTTCATCACGGGCTGTGACTCGGGCTTCGGGAACCTGCTGGCCAGGCAGCTGGACCTACGAGGCTTGAGGGTGCTGGCTGCATGTCTGACAGAAAAGGGGGCCGAGCAGCTGAGGGTCAAGACGTCAGACAGGCTGGAGACGGTGATCCTGGATGTCA
>NW_005223953.1:0-219 GCF_000412655.1 Myotis brandtii
TTCAATGAAAAGAAGGTCTTAGCTGCTAAAAATACCAGAAAACAACAGAAAGCTGTGGTTTGTGTGTTTAAGGACATCAAAGCAGTGGCTATTCGCTTTTCTTCTGACAATGAAGAGTTTTACAGTTTGTTTTAAAACTACCAGGTTTAATGAAAAATGATCAGAACACTTCTCATGCCGCGGATGTCCCTTTCCCACAGCTAAGAATATCAGCAGACT
>NW_005223954.1:0-219 GCF_000412655.1 Myotis brandtii
TTTTTTATTCCACAATAGTCCAATGTGGTAGATATTGTTCAAAAGACTGAGGACATAGCAATAAATAAAACAAAGAAAGCTCCCTGAAGCTTATATTCTAGTAGGAAAGTCAGACAATAAAAAATAGATATGTAAAATTTGAATGACACATTAATACTTTGTGTTAAGTGCCACAAGGATTTGAAAAGTGTGGCAAGGGGATGGGGGTGACAGTGGTAA
>NW_005223955.1:0-219 GCF_000412655.1 Myotis brandtii
ATTGAAGAAGGTTTGTCTCAAATTTCACAATGAATGACAATTGCAAAAGCAAAACAAAAGAGATGTTTGCTTGACGTTAAGATAATAAAGTAGGCAATCTTAGAGACATTTCACCAAATCCTTAGTGATTTTGATGTTTTCTCTCAACAGTCAAAAAAGAGTTAAAGAAAAACTAAGTCACCTGAAATTAGAAATAAATATCCAAAAAAAGTATTAAAA
>NW_005223956.1:0-219 GCF_000412655.1 Myotis brandtii
TGTAGAAGACTCTTCATCTATGTTGTTTTACATATCAATACAACTGCAGTATTAATGCATGTGTGTATACCAGACACACTCCCAAATCTTCCATATGTTTAATAAACAAACTACAAAAATAAAATTTAAAAAGAATTTATAATAAATAATGATAAAAAGATGAAACCATGTTTGCAGAGACCATGTTGGGAAAAATAGTCCTAAAAATTGATATCTGGG
>NW_005223957.1:0-219 GCF_000412655.1 Myotis brandtii
TTTATTTTCATTTATTTGGTCTACTCAGTACATTTTTTAAAAATAAATGCTTGCTCTATTTTAGAATAAAAAAAAAGGAATTGTGGGTCACGAGGCTGCGGTAGGCACAGAGGCAGGTCTGGGCCCATTCTCCGAACCCCTGTCTGGCCCCTCCTACCGCAGCCCCCAGTCCCTTGTCTGCCGGCAGCCCCGCTCCAGCTCCCGCTGCCACTGCCTCTC
>NW_005223958.1:0-219 GCF_000412655.1 Myotis brandtii
TTGTAAGGTGGTTTAGGAGCCACTTGCAAAATCAGTGACATTGACCACCCAGTGCCCCAGGGGGGTGGCAAGGGATTTTCTGTGTTTAACTATTGCTTATGGCTAAGCAGAAATCCTACAAACATGAGCAGAAATCAATGGAGGCTCCTTAGCAGCCAGGGGAGAGGCACAGCCCACAGACTGCATCTGTCTGATGAGGGAGAGGAGGCCGCCTGGGAG
>NW_005223959.1:0-219 GCF_000412655.1 Myotis brandtii
AGCCTGACCTCCAGCAGCCCCGGAGCGGAGGCAGAGGGTTGTGTCTAAGCCGCTGCAGCCACCCAGCCCCAGCAGCCCTGGAGTGGAGGCAGGGGGCTGTGCCCAAGCCGCTGCTGCTGCCCAGCTGCAGCAGCCCCAGATCAGTCCTCAGAGGGAGGCCAGACTGCGGCTTAGGCCCGCTTCCCCTGGGGAGCGGGCCTAAGCCATCAGTAGGACATC
>NW_005223960.1:0-219 GCF_000412655.1 Myotis brandtii
ATTTCCAGTTTGCTCTCTCTGTCTATGAGTCTGTTTCAGTTTTGTTTGTTTGTTTATATTTTGTTCTTTGGATTCCATGTATAAGTGAAGTCCCATAGTATTTGTCTTTTTTTACACATCTTTGAGTGACTTGAGTAAGAAATCTCTGAGACTATGAATTTTCACAGACTTAGAAATATTACCCAAGACTCTATTTACTAATCTCAGAACTTGATGGTA
>NW_005223961.1:0-219 GCF_000412655.1 Myotis brandtii
AGTACACAGTCAGAGACATCTTTGAACAGCTCTTTCCCGCCAAAGTTAAGCAAAATGGCCAACCTCCCTACTGCTCTTGTTCTGGTGCCCTACAGAGAACGTGTTAACTTATATTCAAAAGGTTCATACATCTATGTGATTGGTTGTGGCAAAGACAGCTCAGTGACCCAGTCCTACACGCGGTGGGGAAAGAAAGCTAAGGCAAACCAGCTCAGAGGT
>NW_005223962.1:0-219 GCF_000412655.1 Myotis brandtii
TACCTTTGTCTTGATAGCCTTGATCTCTTTAGTAGAATATGAAAGACCTTCATTCATTAAAGAAAAAAAAATATCAGGGGAGTGGATTTAGAATAATGCTAACTGCACTTGGTTATCATGAAAACGAAAATGATGATGAAGTGATTGCCAAAACAAACAAAAACAAAATATAATAAAAAAACCCCACCAACAATACTTGCATGTTGTTATGTTAACTAG
>NW_005223963.1:0-219 GCF_000412655.1 Myotis brandtii
TTTACATTTATAATTCCGGTTCAATGAGTTGGCATTTCTTAAGGAAAGTTATTAAAACCCTTAAAAATTCAGGTCTATAATTTTAGAGTATTTTCATTACCCACCCCCCACCCCCAAAGAAACATTGTGCCCATTAGTTGTCAATCCCTGTCCAAAAGCTGACCTCTTTTGATTTCCTACCCATTAGACACTTTTATCTTATTTCTGTGAAAATAAAGG
>NW_005223964.1:0-219 GCF_000412655.1 Myotis brandtii
ATCCTGCACTTTATAGTCCCTTTAGGGAGAATGATAAATTAAAAGATGATTCAAACACAGTATAAATGTGAAACTTGTAAGATTCTTTCCACACTAATCTCAGGTGGTATATGAACATCAGTTTTTCAAGAAGGTGTAGAATAGGTACTAGCTAATATCATGGTGGTTGGACTCAGTCTAGACATTCATGGGAAGTAAGAAGTTTAGAAGTAGCTATAA
>NW_005223965.1:0-219 GCF_000412655.1 Myotis brandtii
AAAAATCAATGGAAAAAATATCCTCGGGTGAGGATGATCAACAACAACAATGACATACATATACAGTGCAGGTCGCGGTGAGTCTGTGGTTCAGAGGAAAGACGCAGGTCCTGAATGGGAAAGGCTGAGCGGAGGGCGTCCCGACCCAGCCCAGCCTGAGACCCACACGGTCCCACACGTCGAACGTCCCTGCTACAGTCACAGCGACTCACACCCCAG
>NW_005223966.1:0-219 GCF_000412655.1 Myotis brandtii
CCTGTACACCTATGAGTGGGATTTCCAGGTCCGGGGGCACACATACTTGATACGCTTGAGTCTATACTCTTTTACCCTCCCATCTGCAATGCCTGTGGGTGGAGTCTCAGGTTCTCCCATCATGTTCAACACATTAGCATTATCAGACTTGCTAAGGTTTTCCAACAAAATGAGTGTGATTGGGTATCTCGTTGCTTTGTTTTGCGTTTTCTGTTGAGT
>NW_005223967.1:0-219 GCF_000412655.1 Myotis brandtii
AGACACACACAAAACCACATGCACCAAAGGAAATGTATCTGGAAGGAAGCTACGCTCTTAGGGGTTTTAGCAGAAAGTCAGAAACAACGTAACTACCCATCGTCCGTCAGTAGGAGCAAGATGGCCAACCCAGAACGTGTTCTTGCAAGAGAAGACGGAAGAGCAATGAAAGGGAGAATCTAGGCCCTGGCTGGTGTGGCTCAGTGGACAGAGCGTCGG
>NW_005223968.1:0-219 GCF_000412655.1 Myotis brandtii
TGTTGGTACAGATATAAAATGTTGATTAGCTCACAATTTTAAATCTTTAGAGAATAACAGGTTACTAGATGGTATGTAGGAAGACAGTCTTTCAAAAGACGATCAAAGTATTCTGAAATGCAACTAGCTTTAAACTTGGATCATATAAGTTTTTCCAGTAAATTCTATATTTTTGTTCTAGAAAAATCAGTATCACAGATTAGTTTACCATTCTCTTTA
>NW_005223969.1:0-219 GCF_000412655.1 Myotis brandtii
TAGTACATAGAACAAATAGAAGAGACAGACTCTGAACTAATATTTTTATGGGTCCAAAAGTCTTGTTCTATCTGCTAGAGAACCAGGAATAAGGGGAAAAAACCTATTTTACCCATTTGCCAAGTTATATTCAGCACCACAGAAAGGCACTTCTTTCTTCTAGTCCAGTCCTCAAAGGGGACAAGACAACCTACTGCTTCAGCATCAGCTTCTCTAAGC
>NW_005223970.1:0-219 GCF_000412655.1 Myotis brandtii
CCCCGGAAGCCGCGGCGGCCAGTTCTCCGTTCGAAGAGAAGGAAACATAAAAGGCCGCGTTTCCACTCGCTGTGGAGGAGGACGGAACAGGGCGCCGGACGCTGTGAACAAAACACGTTTATAAAAATTCCAGTCGAGCGGCACCTCCGACCATTAGCCGACGGCGTGGGCCGCTGTGACGGGCCCGCGGGGAAGGGCCCGGGCTGGGACCAGGACTAA
>NW_005223971.1:0-219 GCF_000412655.1 Myotis brandtii
AACAATCCTTTCCCTTAAATTGAAACTACTTTATTGAGTAAAGTAGTAAGTTTTGTTTACTTACTCAGAATTTCCTAACCATTCTATTAAAATTCTGCTCCCTCCATTTTATAGTAGGTTCACAATACATATTTTTAAGTGAATTAAGATTAATACAACTTAAGACTGCATTCAGTTGTTTGGCACCCATTGAGTTTATGAGAACAAAATAGCCCAGGA
>NW_005223972.1:0-219 GCF_000412655.1 Myotis brandtii
TTCATAACTGGGGATCCATTTCGTGTGGCCCTTCCCACTTGTACCCACCCTAGTGTGGTAGCGTACCCCATCTCTTCCCTCCTGCTTCAAAGTGATGTCATAAACTTTGACGTGAGCATCTCCGTTTGGCCTGTGAGCCTGTCTGTCCCACGACTTCTGGGATGGCTTGGCCTGCAGTATCTTTGCAGGCCACATCAAGGTAGTTTCCAACTAGAGGAA
>NW_005223973.1:0-219 GCF_000412655.1 Myotis brandtii
CTCCATCCCTCTCATTCCTTTTTTATTAATTGCTGACGGAATTTCTCTTTAGCTTTGGAAAGGGCCTTGTTTACTTGGCCTGCCTTTGTTTGTGCTGCACAACCTGAAATGGGGATGTATCCTCAGTAATGATGGTTTTCACTACACAACTGTAGCACAGTTTACCCATGACTTGTCCACCGCCTCTGATACAGGATTGGAGTTAACTGCTCCCCTGTC
>NW_005223974.1:0-219 GCF_000412655.1 Myotis brandtii
TTTGGCAGAGACTCAAAGGCAGGTGGTGGAAAGGCTTCAGGTGGGCCCTGATTGGAGGCCAAGGGCCTGGGGAAGCTGTAGGTGGGCTAACAGGAGCAGGGATCCTGTGTGACTCAGTAGAGTGTGTACTTGGCCTTCTCTAGTTGGTCCTAATATGGTTGCATGGATAAAGATGAGGGAAGCTGTCGTTATTCATTAAGGTCTGGCCATTTTGGGTCG
>NW_005223975.1:0-219 GCF_000412655.1 Myotis brandtii
TTCTGAAAATTTAATCCAGCACTAAAATCTCAACCAGTGGTTTGGGTACTAGATAAAATGTTTGTTAAATTCATTAGAAAGAATAGAAGAGTGAGAATAACCAGAAAACCCGTAAAAAGGAGGAAAACAAGGGGGAACCAGCCCCCACAGGAAATAAAATATGTTCTAAAATTAGTGATTTCAACCATGTCATGCTAGGAAAAGACAGATTAGTGGAAC
>NW_005223976.1:0-219 GCF_000412655.1 Myotis brandtii
CAACACCCTCCTCACACTGCTACTCTATTACAAAATAGTACCATTTCATTTGCTCTACTATTTTTAATATTAACCTTCTAACTCATTTCCTTGCTTTTATACTCTTTCATTTAATTTTATTTCTACACAGAAGGCAAGTGTTTCTTTAAAAATCCTTTCCAGCCCAGCCAGCGTGGCTCAGAGGTTGAGCATCCATCTATGAACCAGGAGGTCATGGTT
>NW_005223977.1:0-219 GCF_000412655.1 Myotis brandtii
CCCTCCACACATTTCCTAGAGGCGGGGGGGGGGGCACTTTATGTGGGGAGCAGACCTTCCCCCCTTTTCCTTTATGTCCTGATGCAAGGAATCCATTTCAAGGACGGAAACTCTGGGAAGGTGTAGCCATTGCTCAGGGCACAGCACGCGGACTCCTGCGGGGAGACCCTACCTTTGCAAAGCCCTTCATTTGAGTCAACCCCAGCCAACAGCTGGTGT
>NW_005223978.1:0-219 GCF_000412655.1 Myotis brandtii
ATCCACCCCCAACCCAAATACGGGGTGAGGCTGGCTGTCCAATCTCCTGCAACCCCTCCCCACACCTGGCCCCATCCCAAATCGGCTTCTCCACCCCAATCAGGGGCAGGGATGGCCAGCCAACCACCTATGGCCCTTCCGCCAAACCGATGGCCCTGATTGGCACCCCCCACCCACCCCATTTGGGGGCGGGGCCAGCAGGCCCACTGCCGACAGCCC
>NW_005223979.1:0-219 GCF_000412655.1 Myotis brandtii
CTGGAGATAACTGACATCTATAGAATACTTCAGCCAATAAGAGCACAACACATTCTTCTCAAGCTTGCCTGGAACAGGGAACATTCACCAAGACACACCACATCCTATGCCATAAACTTACCTCAATAAATATAAAAACAAACAAACAAAAATTATACAAAGTATCCAATACTATAAAGCAAATACACATTAAGAATTCCTATGTCTTCTTGGCTAACA
>NW_005223980.1:0-219 GCF_000412655.1 Myotis brandtii
CTACCTTCCTCTCTGAAATCAATAGAATATATATTTTAAAAATAATAAAAAATAAAATATATATTTGCACATATATTAAAAAAAAGGAAAAAGAAAAAGAGAAGCAAGTAACATAAAACCAGTCTCATAAATGGTTCCTGTCAGTGGAGCCTTCAGAGGAGGCTGCTCTGTCATGTGACCTCCACATGACCTCTGAAATACGTATTCTTTCTTGCTTTC
>NW_005223981.1:0-219 GCF_000412655.1 Myotis brandtii
TGTGTGTGTGTGTGTGTGTGTGTGTAATTACCCTTACTTTGGTATAGAAGAGTTACTAGCATACTATTATTTACTGTTAAATTGGATTTTATTGAGATTTGACTCATTAAACTAAAATATTTTTGGATTTTTGGGTGTGAAGTCAAACTCTAACGCAAGTCATAATTATTCAAATATAATATAGCATGGTATGTTTTGCTTTAACTCCCTAACCCAAAA
>NW_005223982.1:0-219 GCF_000412655.1 Myotis brandtii
TTGTTGTTAAAAACTAAGATCCCTGGCCATGTATGAAGAGCTCAGAGTTAACATAAAAAGATGGAAGCTTTTTCTGTAAGATCAGGAATAAGTCAAGGATGTCCCTTTCCCACTCTCTTCAACATAGCACTGTAAGTCTTAGCCAGAGGAATGAAGCAACAAAAATAAATTAAATTTTGCACAGCAAAAGAAGCAATCAACAAAATGGGAGAAAATATT
>NW_005223983.1:0-219 GCF_000412655.1 Myotis brandtii
AGGGACTGAAGCCATAGAGATGAACAGCATCCCCGTCCTCACAGTGCTTTCCCAGGAGGGTGCTCTCGGCAGCAAAAATAAGTGCACGAGCAACAAACACACACATAAGCAAGAGGACGGCAGACAGCCTGGTTCTGGAGCAAAGCCAGGGCCTCTTGTCACCAGGAACTATTTTCTTTTTTTTGTTAACCCTCACCCGAGGATATTTTTCTATTGATT
>NW_005223984.1:0-219 GCF_000412655.1 Myotis brandtii
GTTGGGGTTGTCACCCCCTCAGTACATAAATGTGTTCACCGTCCTGAAAGCTCAGAACCCCATACTACTGGGGTCCATGGAGGCTGCCTAGTGTAGGCATGACCCAGTATTAACTCCTTTTCTAGCCCCTTTTCCTCTCTGAAGAAGTGGGAGGTGGAGCTGAAAATGACAACCTTGGTCTTTCTCACTGTTTCCTCTTTCTGGGGACCAGACCCACCC
>NW_005223985.1:0-219 GCF_000412655.1 Myotis brandtii
AAAGAGGAATAATTCTGTGGTCTCCCCATGGGTGTTTGCTTGAATGGTATCAGCTTTAGTAAGGCCTTGTTATGGAACTTTATTCTGAAAATAGGTATCTGAGTTTTCGTTTTATCTGTAGCATGTTTGGTATTTTGGATTTAGTTTTGCATTCCTCCACTGTAACATTTACTTACAAATATTTTAAATTATTATTATACTATTTTTATAGTAGAAGAA
>NW_005223986.1:0-219 GCF_000412655.1 Myotis brandtii
AGGCTTTGGAACACGAGGCGCGTGGACCCCCTGCCAGGCCCCCCGACGTGGGTCCCCATCCTGGGCCAGCTGCAGAAGACGCTGCAGATGGGCGACTACCTGCCCCTCCGCCCGCTGCCCATGTTCGAGAGTAACTTTGTCCAGGTTCCCAGCTCCCTGAGCCCCGTGGGCGGAGCGGGGCAGAGCCAGGGCCCCTGGGCTGGGGGGTCGGGGGCAGCT
>NW_005223987.1:0-219 GCF_000412655.1 Myotis brandtii
AGGTCCACCTCTCCACGAAGGAAGGTAGGGTGTTGCTATTGTCCGGGGTCATTCGTCGCTTTGTTGCTTTTCTGTGGAGACACTTCCCTCGCAGCTCAAACTCCAGTTTCTCCTTTCCATGGGAAGTTTCCCCTGGGGTCCTGCTATGGGTAGGCTGGCTGTACCTTCCAGGAAATAGGGTGAAGCTACAGAAGCAGCTGCTTTTACAAAGAAAAAGGG
>NW_005223988.1:0-219 GCF_000412655.1 Myotis brandtii
ACCTTTATTTCGGTGACATCTGGGGCTGAGTGGGAGTGAGGTGGGTGAGGAGAGCGGCAAAGAGCAAGGCAGGCAGGAGGGTGCACAGCTGCAGAGGCCCAGGGCGGAAGGAGCTGGGAATGAGGGAGGGAATTTATGCTGAAGCTGGAGGGGAGGTTGGCGCTGGATCTGCAAGACCTTGCGGGCCAAGACTTGGCTTATATCCCAAGATCCAGAAGG
>NW_005223989.1:0-219 GCF_000412655.1 Myotis brandtii
AGGTGTGGAGCCTGGACTCCCGTTTCATCCGGCTCAGTATTTCCGCCTGCAGGGGGACAGCACTGAAGGCGGGGGCTCCCAGAAGCGGGCGGGGCTGTCCTGCGTGGGTCCTGCGGCAGGAGGCTGGGGGGGGCAGTCACTCGGAGGCCAGCGGTTATGGTCTCCTCCTTCGGCATGAAAGATGCCTGAGAGCAGGGACCGCATTTCTTTTCCAAACCC
>NW_005223990.1:0-219 GCF_000412655.1 Myotis brandtii
GAGGTCTTTGCCAGGCCCTAGAATCCCTGTTCCCACCGAGACCTGCTATGAGTAACACTCTGCCTTGAATAGTGCCCATATCCATCTCCTCTGAGATCTGTAAACCTGGTGGGAGTATTCTTTGCTGGACCCTGATTTAACAGCCTTTGATTGATAAGGTCCTCAGGCCCTGCAGTGGCTCGGCCACTCCTTCCCCTTCATCCTCCCACTCCCTTAGAT
>NW_005223991.1:0-219 GCF_000412655.1 Myotis brandtii
TTTCTTTCTTTCTTTCTTTCTTTCTTTCTTTCGTTAACCTGGTAAACCTGATTTTTATCCACTTATATTTTCAAAATTTCTGATGGATTTTGATTATCTTATATTGATTCTATGTCACAGCTTTTTTCCTTTCTTATCTTTGATTGAAAAATGTTCCCTTGATGCTTTCATTGTTTTCGTTGTCAGTTTGTAATATATAGATCCTCTTTTTAATTATTA
>NW_005223992.1:0-219 GCF_000412655.1 Myotis brandtii
CCTATAAAGACTAGCATGTAATAATATAGAAAGACTTCTACAACTCAGATGCCTAAAGATAAAAATTAACCATTTTTCTTATTCAAAAGTTTGGGTTACAAAATACTTAAACAAACAATAACTCACAACCAACTTTCTTATAGAAAAGCAAAAAACAAGTTCTTTAAAAATCTCAAAGTGTGTATTTTTTTTGGCACTGGTAATTATTGTCAGTACCAT
>NW_005223993.1:0-219 GCF_000412655.1 Myotis brandtii
TTGATCCTATTACAGTGTTAGTGCAGATGGAAGGAGAATCAAGGGCAAAAAAGCAGGCCAGGTTGGAGACTTCTGTCCAGGAACAGTGTTGCCTGGCCCTGGGGTGTAGTGATGGAAGTCCTTCAGTCCACAGGCCAGCGCTCTGTCCACCAAGCCAAACCAGCGAGGGTGTGATGGAAGGTCTGGGAAGTGGTCAGGTTCTGGGAATATTTTGAATTG
>NW_005223994.1:0-219 GCF_000412655.1 Myotis brandtii
GGATAAGTGGAGGATGGATGGATGGGTAGAGGGAGGGAGGGAGGGATAAGTGGATGATGGATGGAGGGAGGCATGGATGGAGGGAGGGATAGATAAGTGGATGGTGGATTGATGGATGGAGGGATGGATAGGTGGATGATGGATGGATGGAGGGAGGGAGGGAGGGATGGATAAGTGGATGATGGATGGAGAGAGGAAGAAATGGGACTGAGATGTTTG
>NW_005223995.1:0-219 GCF_000412655.1 Myotis brandtii
TTCTGATTCCAAGAATTGATTTGTCCCCATCTGACCTGGCCTCCCATTTAAATTAATTTGAAGACAGTTTGCCATGATGCCAGCATTTGTGATGACTAGTAATAAACCACAAGTACAAACTCTAGACAGAATAGAAATATTCCTCCTGAACCCATTTTTGGACATGGTCAGTAATATGTTGTTTTCTCTCGAGTTCAAAGAGCATGTGACGTTAAAGTT
>NW_005223996.1:0-219 GCF_000412655.1 Myotis brandtii
GGCCCGGGCTGGAGCAAAACCAAGGCCTGGCACAGCCGGTGCCCTCAGACCCGGAGGCAGACGCGCCCTCCCGCCCCTGCCACCCATGCCCCAGGCCTGGGCTCATTGACTACGACGTGCTTCCCTCGGCCAAATCCACGTTGCTCCACTGGTCCAGCGGCTGACAAGGGGTTGGTCCGAGGCACCACTTCTCAAACCTCAGGTTGAGTTCAAGGCTTT
>NW_005223997.1:0-219 GCF_000412655.1 Myotis brandtii
CATTTTTGCAAATTGGGACAGAATGAACAATTACAGAATAAAGTGAAATAGAAAATGTATTTGGAGATAACAGTTGTATGTTGTCATAGGGAGGAGTTTAAGAAGGAGTGGTAAAAAAAAAAGGTAGAAACAATAGAACAAGTAGTCTGAATATTACGGCTCATTCATTGGCAATAGAGATACATTAAAACAGCGGTTCTCAACCTGTGGGTCGCGACC
>NW_005223998.1:0-219 GCF_000412655.1 Myotis brandtii
TACTATAGTTTATCTATTTTTGTTAGTCTATAGTATTCCATTGTATATAAATTCTGCATGCAATGATACTACAATGATTCTACTGTTGACGGACATTTATAGCCTGGGGCTATTACAATAATGCTACTGAAAACACTGTATGTATCATTTGTTGCACAAGTGTATAATTTCCATTGGGTGTATACCTAAAGAGTGGAATTGCTAAGTAACAGGATATGC
>NW_005223999.1:0-219 GCF_000412655.1 Myotis brandtii
GCTTCAGTAGAATGTCTTGGGGGTGAAAGAATGAGGATTGTACCTCTTTTATTTCATAGAGTTTAAATAGACTTGCACTTGAACAACTGAACATTTCCATTGGCCTGGCTCATTCCTTGTACGTAAGGCCCATCGGTAGGCTGGCATGCAAGAACTTGACCCTCCAATGCAAAATTAATCACTCAGCCCTAGCCGGTTTGGCTCAGTGGATAGAGTGTT
>NW_005224000.1:0-219 GCF_000412655.1 Myotis brandtii
TGATTCTAATGTGAAGCCAAGGTTGAGAACCACTGGCCTAGGGAAAGTCAACACAGGAAAGAGAGCTACATAACCAGACATACAGAGAGGAGCCATCCTGGGGAGACAAAGAAACAGCCCACATAAAAAAGAAAAGGAAGTAACTGAAATGGAGGTAAGTGATGTGTCAGAGAAAGAATTCTGAGCAATGGTCATAAGGTCGCTGAAAAGGATGGAAGA
>NW_005224001.1:0-219 GCF_000412655.1 Myotis brandtii
TTTTCCTTATAGTTATCCTCAATGGTCATGAATATACATCCAGAACTCCTGAGTTTCCCCTAACAAACTAGCATCACAATGTCATCCAGTAGCCACCTATAAATCATTTTTAGATTGGTTCTTGTTTGTATCCAGTTAATATTCCTTTTGCCTGAAAAATATAGCTCTGGAGCCCAGCCTACTGATTACTGAATCTGAGAAACGTTTAGCAGCTGGAAG
>NW_005224002.1:0-219 GCF_000412655.1 Myotis brandtii
ACTTGGTTTAGATTATCCCAATTTTGTTGGCAACATCCAAAGTATCATAGTCAGGAGACAGTCACACATATGACTCTTCTCTCCATCAGTCCTGATCAGGGTGTTGAATTTGGACACGCAATGTCCTAGAGCGTCTTCACAGCCTGTTTGACCTGATGCTTGTTGGCCTTGACATCCACAAAGAACACAAGTGTATTGTTGTCTTCTATCTTCTTCATG
>NW_005224003.1:0-219 GCF_000412655.1 Myotis brandtii
AGCGTTTTATCATCATCTGTCATACTTCCTGTTCATGAACTTAGGTGTTTCCTGTCTGTCTCCCCACTGGACATCAGCTCTATGAGGACAGGGTCCTTATCCGTATCGGCTGTTTGCCACCCTGTCCCCAGTATTTAGGGAATAAGAAAATTACACCTCAAATTTATGATGAACAACATGCCAAAAACAGACCTAACTCTAATAAACTGAAGGTTCAAT
>NW_005224004.1:0-219 GCF_000412655.1 Myotis brandtii
GTCAGCCTCCTCAGGGGCCATCAGGCCTCCACTCACCCTTTCTTGGAGGCCCTTTTGGTTTTCATTCTCACGCTTCTCCACATTATGTCGGGTTCCACCTGCCTCCTCTTCAGAGGTGCTCCCATATGTGTGTGTTTCTTTTTTAGTGTCAGCACTCTATTTTTAATGTCAGCATCTGTGCCGGTTACTTATTGCTGCTTAGTAACCACCTCCAAACCT
>NW_005224005.1:0-219 GCF_000412655.1 Myotis brandtii
TGGGGTCGCCCGGTCCTTCGGGCCTGCACCCCATCTCATAAGTCCCCCCAGGGAGACAGGAGCGCCCCACTTTATAACGGAAGTTAGGCTCAGCGAGGGCAGAGCCGCCAGACCCCGAGCTGAGTCCTGAGTGGCGGGCGAGCCTGGGACCTGGGCGAGCTCCCCCTGTCTCACCCTCTTCGCTCCGCAGATCTGCACCCGCAGCAGCCCCAGGACTGG
>NW_005224006.1:0-219 GCF_000412655.1 Myotis brandtii
TCCTGTGACCTTAAGCTTTCTAAGTGATAAAAAACATATTTCTTGAGCTATTATAATTATCACATAATTCATCAGTATAAAAATGTATTATATAGTTTGTAAGTTTGTGACAATTTTTAAACTAAAAATTAAGTTTTATTGGAAGTATATCTTTTAATAACATAAAATGGAGGGGGATTTTTCCCCCCAACTGGTTCTTCTATCCATGGATGAATATTA
>NW_005224007.1:0-219 GCF_000412655.1 Myotis brandtii
AATAAATAAATAAATAAAAAGTTTTACTTGCAGCACATTGAGACTAGTAGGAGGGGCAGAGGTGAGGAATGGGCTGGTCAGACACCCATGTGTACTGTTTTTTAAATCAGGACCGATATCTCTGAGGCCTCCATGAGATAGGGGGTCCCAGCCCCACACCAGACCCAGGGATCCAGAGCAAGGAAGAGAAGTCCCCGTAACTTCAGGCTATAAAAACCA
>NW_005224008.1:0-219 GCF_000412655.1 Myotis brandtii
AAAAAAGTGAAGTAGTGAAGGTCGTTCACTTCAGTGGAGCTTAAATGACCCAAGGTGGCTGGTTTAAGACCTCTCTCTACTGTTCTGCCTGGCACATCTGTTTCCTGTTAGGTAGTCAGCACAGTGTTGAAGTTCCCTGTGATCCAATATTCCTCATAAGCCACAACCTTGGTTTCAAGCATGTGGGATCTCTCTGCTCACTTTGTTTCTCTGCCTGCC
>NW_005224009.1:0-219 GCF_000412655.1 Myotis brandtii
CCCCCCAAAATGTATACGCGCGTTGACAGCTGGTAGCTCCGTTTTGAAAATGAAATGCACTTGGGTAAACGCTGCCTTTATCATTGAAGTGTGTGCATGCATTTGGGGGGACACCTGTGTGTTCTGTGAAATGATAGCCTCTGCCTGATACGATCGCAGCAAAAACGAATAAAGGATGAACCCTTGTAAGTGAGGGTCTAGAGCAGTGGTTCTCAACCT
>NW_005224010.1:0-219 GCF_000412655.1 Myotis brandtii
CAAGAAGCTGCAGACCTCCCTGAGTGACACCCAGCTGCAGGTGAACTGCTGGCAGGCCCAGTGCGACTGGCTGAGGAAGGAGCAGGAAGAGCTGCAGACCTACAACAAGGAGCTGCAAAGGTCCCTGAATGAAATGCAGCTGGAGAAGAACCGCTGGCAGGCCCGGTATAAAGGCCTGAAGGGGGAGCAGGAGGAGCTGCAGACCCACAGCAAGAAGCT
>NW_005224011.1:0-219 GCF_000412655.1 Myotis brandtii
GATTTACCCACATGGTCCTGTCCCTGTTCTGTGCAGAGTGGAGCCTCAGGAAATGTCAGCAGATCTGCTCTCTGGTCGCTGAAGAGGCTGCAGGTCCACACGGAATGTAGATGCAGTAGGAACCAGGGCCCAACCCAGCGATTGACTGACACCAGGACTAGAAAGGCTTAATTGTCTGTGTGGAGTCGGAGGCTCTCTAAAGGTAACCCTAGCTCATTA
>NW_005224012.1:0-219 GCF_000412655.1 Myotis brandtii
CACATGCAGGGGCACCCCAGGCCCCGCTTCTCCCTCGGGACGCAGTCACCTGTCCCTAAGCCTTCAGGTGCCCGAGTGCCCCTCCCTGCGCGGCTCTCCAGGGGGCGCTGGGGCAGTGGCCTGTCCTCCTGGAACCGGAAGGGCTTTCCGACCAGCACGCGCCCTGGAGAAGGGGTGACGCGGAGACGGGGCCACGGGCAGAGCAGGGGCTGGTGGTGC
>NW_005224013.1:0-219 GCF_000412655.1 Myotis brandtii
CCGCAAGCACAATTTCTGTATTGGACTTTGCTCTGGAGACATCATTACCATTAGGAACATTTGTCTTTTACCAAAATACAACTTAGTTGGGCAGCTTTTCCTCCATTCCAATAAAACATAAAATGTATCTGAAACAACCGAAGTGAAATCTGTCTAATAACTATAAAGATCAACTTCATTCTATGATATACTCATTCATTTATTCAACTATGCAATACA
>NW_005224014.1:0-219 GCF_000412655.1 Myotis brandtii
AAAAGAAAAGGTGTCCATGAAGGAAACGTATCATAGCGAAAGAGACAAAAGAACATTATGAGGGAATCAGAGTGTAAGAGCATATTTCTAGAAACTATTTCATTTTAAAAATGAAATTTCATAAAACAGCAGTTAACTATTCTGATTGGGACAAGGAGAAGAACCTAGAAAGAATAGATTAAACAAAAGGGCATAGGTAGAAATGAAGACAGAACAGTA
>NW_005224015.1:0-219 GCF_000412655.1 Myotis brandtii
GGGGTGGGGGGTGGGGTGAACTGAGGCAGTACCGTGGACTCCTGTTAGCCATTGCTGAGAGCTCTTCTGGGAAGAGGGGCCGGGCTGCAGTGCCTTGGGCCCCATCCCGCCTCCCTCTGAGCTGCCTCAGAAGTTCAGGCCGCAGCCTGTCCTTTCTCTGCACCTGCGGCAGGACACCCTGGTTCCCCTCACTCCCCCGTCACCCTGCAGGCCCAACTG
>NW_005224016.1:0-219 GCF_000412655.1 Myotis brandtii
AGCACCTCCCCTCTCCTCCCCCAAGTCATGACAATCAAAAACAAGATTGCCAGTGTCCCTGGGGGCAATAACTGTCCCTGCCCCCCCCCCCAGCTGTGGCTGGAATTGCTGGTCTGACTGCAGCTGATGAGGAAACTGGTAACCCAGGATTCACTGCTGGATTCCCAGGACATGGCTGTGACCCTGGACTCTCACTCTTGCAGGCAGGGGAGCCAGGGG
>NW_005224017.1:0-219 GCF_000412655.1 Myotis brandtii
TAACAAAACCAGTTTTACCACAGGCCAACTGGTAGAAACAAGAGCCAAGTTGCTACAGTATCTCAATGAAATGGCATTGAACAAAATGACATTACTCTAAGACATGCTGTGTACTTAGTACTGAACTGTACACTTAAAAACAGTTAAGAAGGTACATTCTAGGTTTCATGGTTTTTTGTGTGTTTTTTTATTGATTTCAGAGAGGAAAGTAGAGGGAGA
>NW_005224018.1:0-219 GCF_000412655.1 Myotis brandtii
TGAAATCAATAAAAACATATAACAAAACAAAAGAAGAGAAAATAGAGGTATTGAGAATTTAAAATCCATAGTGACCAGGTAGTTATTTTGTATTTAGAACCCATTGATCCCTTTACTTAAGTTCTGAGTACCAAAAGTAAGGAGGAAGGACATCAGAGTCTGCCTTTTGAGTCTGAGAATTTCAGTCTATCTATCAGATTTGTAGAGCTCTTAGAGGCT
>NW_005224019.1:0-219 GCF_000412655.1 Myotis brandtii
GCCCCTCTGAAGCCTCTCGTGGCCACAGCTGGGCTGCATCACGTGGAGAAGCACTGCAATGACCACATGCCAGCTCTCAGGACTGCTGGTCCCTGGTGCCTGGAGTTGCTGTGCTGAAATATTTGTTCAGTTTTTCATTTAGTTGTCTACACTCAGCAGTCATTAACTGAGCACCTACTCCATGCTAGGCCCTGGGATAAGCACTGAGTAACATACATG
>NW_005224020.1:0-219 GCF_000412655.1 Myotis brandtii
ATATAATACATTTCATGGAAATTCATAAACCAAGTTCCTTAAAACCTTTCAGACATGGGGAAATAACTAAGAATAATTATTTATCAACTTCATAAAGACTGAATTGAAACAAAGATGGAATATATAATTTTAAAAGGCAATACCAAGAACACTGGAGCATACACATATATTCTCTAGTGAAATAATAAAATATGCTCAAACAAGTAATTTTAATTTTGT
>NW_005224021.1:0-219 GCF_000412655.1 Myotis brandtii
CTTAAAGTTCCGAATAAACATTATTCATAATAACACGCCATATAACATAGATAGTCATCGAGCTTGGGGATTTGCTTGTTTCGTGGCATGTCTGGAGTTTGGAACAAAAGGATGAATTAGAGAAAGGAGCTTTGAGACTCACCTCTGACCCTCATTTGCCTGGCGTGTCTGAGCTTTGGTTTCTTCAGCCATGAAGTCAGTGTCACCTGGATGAAACCC
>NW_005224022.1:0-219 GCF_000412655.1 Myotis brandtii
ATGTATTCTTTATTTTGTGAATTACTTGTTCACATCAAGATCCAATATTCTATTATAAGTTGTTAAATTTCATTTTTATCATATTTATTTTCTTTTAATAATTTTCTGCTTAGCTGTTAAAAATATAACCAGTTTCTAAAGATATTACTCCTCTGCCTGATATAACTAATATTGTGATAAATACACACCATGAACAAAACAAATTATACAAAGGTATTT
>NW_005224023.1:0-219 GCF_000412655.1 Myotis brandtii
GCATTAGGAAGGTTGAGAACCACTGAACTAATATCCAGAACTCTTTATCTTGCAAAACTGAAATTCTGTAGCAATTAAACAACATCCCAATTCTCCTTCCCCCAGGCTCTGGCAACCATCATTTTACTTTCAGTCCATGAATTTGGCTACCTTTTAATTGTCTTTTTGCAATTGGTTTATTTCACTTAGTATAATGCTCTCAAGGTTTATTCATACTCT
>NW_005224024.1:0-219 GCF_000412655.1 Myotis brandtii
TTCTGGGGGGGGGGGGAATATGGATATTATCTTTTGAAGATAAACTTATTGCCTTTCTCACTGTTACATTCAAAATTTTCAAAGCCTTTGAGCTCGTTGACAGTTATGACCTCACTTTTAAGTCTACTGCCAGCAAATTTATTTCTATTTCCATGTGCATTTGCATAGTGCATTAGTGCATGAACACACATTCTCTCTCTCTCTCTCTCTCTCTCTCTC
>NW_005224025.1:0-219 GCF_000412655.1 Myotis brandtii
CGGTTCATTAAACATCCCTCAACACTTGGCGCCCAACCAGGGACCTTAAGGTAAGTACGGGGAATGCACAGGACTGAGAGGGAAAAAGTCTGCAACGGTTTATGCAAAACTTTCGGCAAGCCAGGCAGCGCAATGGGGAACTCCCCAACGGCAGAGAGTCAATATATGACTGCTGCGTTCACTGCTTAAAAGCACTGGGGTTAGTGTGTCTCAAGACAC
>NW_005224026.1:0-219 GCF_000412655.1 Myotis brandtii
TTCAGGCCCCAGGCCAGCCAAGGTGGGTGCCAGTGGGTGATCCCCCAATCACCCCACCAGTCACCCCACAGATCAACCCTGATCGCCGGCCAAGCCTAGGAACCCTAACTGTGCACGAATTTCGTGCACCGAGCCTCTACTATAAAATAAAATAAAACAAGACAAAAAAACACACAAAAAAACAAAACAAACAAAAAAACAGAAGGAAGGGAAAATATC
>NW_005224027.1:0-219 GCF_000412655.1 Myotis brandtii
AACATCCCAACGTGTGGGTTTTTCTCTCCCAAACCCCGCACACACACCCTCCCCATGGGAGAGAGGGCTGCGTTTCTGATCTTACTTACCCCGATGGCTCTTTGCCAGTGGTCATACTCACTGGGCAATTGACCATCATCCAGTGCATCTCACATCTCTACTCATGATCAGGTGCATCAGACACAGATATGGCAATTTACTCAGCATCTTCCCACCTAA
>NW_005224028.1:0-219 GCF_000412655.1 Myotis brandtii
CAGTAGGTGCATCCCTTTCCCACAGTGGAAGGGGTTCTAGCATGATCTCTGTTGTCCAGGATTCATCATGGAAGCAGTTCCAGTGGAGAGACTCATTCTCAGCATGCTGTCTTGATGGGCCAGTTTTGCAGAATGATGGGGACTTGGTCTTGGACTAGGTGGCCTCTAAGTCAATCTCCATTAGTCCCAGAGATTAACTATCTAATAGTCTTAATAAAT
>NW_005224029.1:0-219 GCF_000412655.1 Myotis brandtii
GCCCCTTATCCATGTGTGTTTTAGATTTTAAGCAATTGTAAAGAGCAACTCAAATAAGGTTTCAAATAATTTTTTAAAGGGGGGTAAATTTGTCAGATCATGGCATTTTGAAGGGCAAGGAAATGCTAATTTAAGACACAACCAAATTTAAACCTCAAGGGCTCATCTACCTCAGATTTTTCTCTCTGTCTCTTGATTTTCCTTCCCATAATAAATCAA
>NW_005224030.1:0-219 GCF_000412655.1 Myotis brandtii
GTGGGTGGGTGGGTGAATTGCTTGTTTTGGGTTTATTAATGGGTTTCCTGTGGTCCTAGTCCCGTTAACCTGCTGTTTATGGATCCTGCTAACAGAAATTCCTCTTGTCTAGGTCTGTGTGCCCTTTCTGGTGGCCATGTCCTCCCCATTGAGGTTGCTGTTTGCATGGAGGGCTCTGTGCCTTGTTCTCCCATGCACTCATCTTGTCAGCGTTGAATG
>NW_005224031.1:0-219 GCF_000412655.1 Myotis brandtii
CTAGTGGGTGACCCTGTGAGTCATTGTGCTGCTGCCACCACCGGGAGTGTGTCTGTGTGTGAGGCCATGAGCATGGAACGATGGTGCCTGTGGGGCCAACAGTGTCATGACTGTGTTTAGGACTGTGAGTCCATGATCTTGAAACATGTTCTTTAAAATATATATATTATCGATTTCAGAGAGGAAAGGGAGAGAGAGAGGTAGAAATATCAATGATGA
>NW_005224032.1:0-219 GCF_000412655.1 Myotis brandtii
TCAGATTGTCCCATTTCTGTGCCACATAGATGGAGCAGTTCCCATTAATGCATATAAATGTTAGAAATTTTAAGTGATTCAGAAGTCATTAGTAATTCTTAATATCCACAACTTGTGAAAAAGTAGAGAGAAAACAGTAAAGTTCCATTTTATTTTTTAACTAGACGCCCGCTCCTTGAGATTCATGCATGGAGGGGTGGGGTGGTCCCTCAGCCCAGC
>NW_005224033.1:0-219 GCF_000412655.1 Myotis brandtii
GTCAGATCCTGTGTGTCGCACGGGGTGGCGGTGCAGTCGCATAGGGCCGAGGGCCTGGGGTTTGGCGCTCTGAGGTTGGCACCTTGCAGTTCCGGCCATTGGATCTGTAAGTGACGTCTGATGGGACAGTGGGGCGTACCCCAGGAGCTTGCCGCCCCCCCCCCAGGTCCTGGCTGGCTCTGGGCACCCACTCCTTGCCCCCACCCAGTCACCGCTCTG
>NW_005224034.1:0-219 GCF_000412655.1 Myotis brandtii
GTTGCTTATTTCACATTATTTTCTGACATCAATGTTTAATTTATCCCTTTTATGTCTTTATTCCAATAGTTATAGATCTACAGAAAATTCCAAATGGAGCATGGACCGAAACACAATCAATGATAGGTATTCGGCGAAATCAGCTTATGTATTGTAATCATGTATAACATATCAATCCAAAGAATATTTTCACATAATGCAATTTTGTTAGAGGTTCCT
>NW_005224035.1:0-219 GCF_000412655.1 Myotis brandtii
TGCTCACACCTGCTACACTGGGTAAGTGGCTGACATCCTGGCGATTTTCTTTGTTTTGGGTCCTTACATCACTGTTAGTCTCCTGATACACCTTTCTAACCAAGATATTCCTGGGCTGCTTTACTTCTTGAATTTGCTCAGCAATGCCATGACAATTCCAATTACTGATGATCCAACTATTCCTTCTCTAACTGAATCCTCATCTCTTTGTACCACACA
>NW_005224036.1:0-220 GCF_000412655.1 Myotis brandtii
CCCCCGCCCCCGGCGCAGTGACCACTCTTAGCCACATGCCCAGCCCCCCCTCCTCGAGCCTCCAGAATCGCCTGACCCAGCAATGGCCAGCCTGCTCCCCCGGCCACAGCCCGGTCGGCCACGTGTCCCTGCCACGCCAGCTGAAAGCCACCCTGACCGTCACCTCTGTGGCTGCAGCTCACACACACGTTCAGGAAGCTGTTTATTTCTTGTCTATTAA
>NW_005224037.1:0-220 GCF_000412655.1 Myotis brandtii
GCCTGGTACAGCGGCCTCGCAGCTCAGCCCAGGAATTCCGCGTTGAATAATTTTTAACTTCTGCTCCGAGGGAAAACCAGGTTTGTGTATCGTGTCTGTCTGCACAGGAATGCCAAGGGCTTTCCGTTCAAAGTAAATACGCCAGGACAACAGGGAGGCTGCCGTGGGGAAAAGAGAGAAAAGAGGAGAAAAAACAGAAAAGGAAAGTGGTCAGGGGGCG
>NW_005224038.1:0-220 GCF_000412655.1 Myotis brandtii
CCGCGTCTTGGGGCCACTGCAGAACCTCGCTCTCTGCCACTAATAAAAGCCAGCACCCTGCCTCGGCCTGAGTCCCCTCCAGTGCACCCCGCCTTGGCGCTGCTCTGCGCCCCTTGGGCCACCCGCCTCCTGGCCAGCCGCTTAGTGGAAGCTGGGGCACTCGCCCAGAAGCCGACTCTCAGGTGGAGGCCTGTCCTCGGCTCCTGGCTGGCTGCTTTGC
>NW_005224039.1:0-220 GCF_000412655.1 Myotis brandtii
AGCGGACGGGACGGTCTGTGTTACTCAGGTAAGACACGGAGCTGAAAGCAACTGGCAGAAAGGGCAGGCTACGGGAGACGGAGCTGTCAGGAGCCAAATGCAACTGGTGCGCGTGGCCTGATGGCAGGAGAGAAACCTGTGTGTGTGGCTGCGTGCACAGGTGCATGGGGTGTGAGTGTGCACGAGCGTGTGTGTGTGTGTGTGTGTGTGTGTGTGAGAG
>NW_005224040.1:0-220 GCF_000412655.1 Myotis brandtii
AGTACTGAAGTTCTTATTGTTTTTTATCTTTGTTCTTGTCAAAGGACAAAAGAGATCTTTGTTTACACTTACCACTCACCAAAGTCTTTATTTACAATTAAACTGGTAAGATATGGTGTTATTATAAAAATTACTATAAATTGAACTTGTATCAGAGATTGTGAGGAAGAAATGTTCTATGACTCTTAAGCAATTAATTCTTCCTTTTCTAAACCGTATA
>NW_005224041.1:0-220 GCF_000412655.1 Myotis brandtii
CGCGGTTCTCGGGGTGGATTACCCGTCGTGTCCACGCTGGACGGAGAGTACTGTGTGCGCGAAGGATTGGAAAGGGCCGTCCGTGGTCAAGGGCTCCGGAGACGGGAGGTGGCTGAGCCCATTGCCGGGGCCGGGGCCGGGGCCCACACGCTAATGTGGGTGCGAAGTGGCACGAGAGGATGAAACAGCGGGTCACGAGGTTCCCCAGGAGTCGGGGCCC
>NW_005224042.1:0-220 GCF_000412655.1 Myotis brandtii
AAATTGTCACATACATTAGAGGCACAAATGCACAAATGGAAAAACACACTATATTTCCAAGTAAACAACTACATAATAGAGAAGATATTTAATTGGGTTGGTAAAGATTTTCATAGGAACACGATGCTAAGAATATAACACTATAAAAATTGAGAAGTGTCTCTTCTTTAAAAAAGAAAACAAAGTTATCCATGGTACTAACTTAAATAAAATTTTTATG
>NW_005224043.1:0-220 GCF_000412655.1 Myotis brandtii
TCATGCAAGATAAAAAATGGATAAGAATCACAAGATTAGGCAAAAGTCCTCATTAACATGAAAGTTGAACTAATGCAGTATTAGAGCCCGATTTTTTGGTCCAAGGAGCTTGGGACTATCTAATAGAAGACATCATAGAATGAAAACTTTCTTTCAGTACTGGAAAGGCTCTGGGAAAATTTCCACAATACGTAAAAAAGATTGTCTTTGTGAGCCCACA
>NW_005224044.1:0-220 GCF_000412655.1 Myotis brandtii
AAAGAAATATTTATCCTTATGACTTAACTTTACAACCCAGTCATAAATGGTAAACTTAGTTTTGTGAACTCAAATAATAGCAAAATCTGGAGCAGCATCACACTTATCATGTTTATGTCATTTCATACAATAAAATGTAACTCCCAGTTAGGGGCACACAAAGCCAGAGTGACAAGTCCAGCTTCTAACACACTCTAACAAATCAGATATTAGAAACAAA
>NW_005224045.1:0-220 GCF_000412655.1 Myotis brandtii
AAAGAAATATTTATCCTTATGACTTAACTTTACAACCGAGTCATAAATGATAAACTTAGTTTTGTGAACTCAAATAACAGGAAAACCTGGAGCAGCATCACACTTGCCATGTTTATATCATTTCATACAATAAAATGTGACTCCCAGTTAGTGGCGCACAAAGCCAGAGTGACAAGTCCAGTGTCTAACACACTCTAACAAATCAGATATTAGAAACAAA
>NW_005224046.1:0-220 GCF_000412655.1 Myotis brandtii
TTTTTTTAACGTGTTGCAGGGAGGGAAGGCCCAGCCCGTGTTTGTTTCATGCTTCCAGCAACATGCACAGGCGGCCTGAGGCGCCCAGGGCACCTGTGCTGGGAAGGCGGGAAGTGGAACCCCCAGGGCACTGCCAGCAAGGCCAGCCCGGTGTTCCTGGCTGGACCACAGCATGGCAGCCGGGGCCGGTGGGAGTCCGGGGAGGAAGGAAACCCGTCCC
>NW_005224047.1:0-220 GCF_000412655.1 Myotis brandtii
AAAATGTTTTTCCTCATCACTAAATTTCAAATTAGAATGGGAAAAAAATGAGACAGGAAACTTAATTCCACCTGGACCTGTAATACCTTTTTGCTATGCGATCTTATATGTTGACAGGTTCCAGGGTTAAGACATGGGAATATGGGGATATAAAAACATTATTCTTCTTTACTATATGTTTTTTATAGTTTTACAGTCTTATTTAAATCAGGAACTGATA
>NW_005224048.1:0-220 GCF_000412655.1 Myotis brandtii
GGCATGTGCCCTTGGCCGGGATCAAACCCGGGACCCTTCAGTCCGCAGGCTCACGCTCTATGCACTGAGACAAACCAGCGAGGGCGTACCATTTTAACTTTTTTAAGTGAGGCATTAAGTGCATTCACAGTATTGTGCAACCATCATCACCATCCACCTCTGGAACTCTTTTGTCCTCTCAAACTGAAACTGTTTAACCCATTAACTCTGTAAAAAAAAA
>NW_005224049.1:0-220 GCF_000412655.1 Myotis brandtii
GCCTGTGTGCATGCGTGTGTGTGCACCCATGTGCACGCGAGCGGAGCCCGATGGCAGAGCCTTGGGGTGGGGTGAGGATTTCTTTCTCATAGGCTACGTGTCAGTGTCAGATCAATGCCAACAGCGTGAAAAGTTAGCATCGGATGCCCGGCCGGCGCGGCTCCGTGGTTGAGCGTCGACCCGTGAACCAGGAGGTGACGGTTCGATTCCCGGTCAGGGC
>NW_005224050.1:0-220 GCF_000412655.1 Myotis brandtii
GGTTGTAATCCTGGCTTTGCCTCTGACTCTGCGTCCCATTGAGCAAGTTCTAGAACCTCCCCATCCCAAGCTGTTCCTTCTCTGTACCCACACAGAGCGCTTGCATCGGGCGAGCTGTTGGGAACAGAGGGAAACGCGGGAAAGCACTGTGCAGGGGACACGGCGAGCGCCACGAATGGTCACGGTCACCGTCACCGGGGCTGCTCCACCCGGAGCAAAG
>NW_005224051.1:0-220 GCF_000412655.1 Myotis brandtii
ATTGACCATTTGTATATCTTCTCTGGAGAAATGTGTACTCACAAGGTTTGCCCATTTCAAAATCACCTTATTTGGTGTTGCTGTTCTTGAGTTGCAGGAGATCTTTATATATTCTGTATATTAACCCATCATCCTATTAATGATTTGCAATGTATTTTCTACCATTACACAGATCACCTTTCCCTCTGTTGATTGTGTCCTTGGATGAACAATAGTTTTC
>NW_005224052.1:0-220 GCF_000412655.1 Myotis brandtii
TTAGGATGGCAATAGTTTAAAAATCCAATGATGCCTCTGAGTGATTGGAACTTGCTTTCTGGACCCCTGTGCGAGTGCGAGTACAGGGCCATATGAAACATGCCCTAATCAAATGGCCTCATCTACCTCAGCTGAGGAATGGAGACTGGAGCCTGCTTGCTGAGGCTCAGACAGTTGAAATCGCATCCCTAAAGCTGCACAGATGGTTAACTCTGAATCC
>NW_005224053.1:0-220 GCF_000412655.1 Myotis brandtii
TCCTCTCTGAAGTCAATAAAAATATTTTTAAAAATCTGGGACAGAGCTCAGCTGGGCTCCCCCGTTCCTCCAGCAGGGAGGGGCCCCCCCACACTCCAGACATCAGTCCGAAACCCGTGCGTGTTCAAGCGGCCGCCAGTTCAGTCCGTCCTGCCTCCCAGCCTCTCAGTCCGTCCTCCAGCCCCGTCCTCCCTCACGGCCCTGCCTGGGCTCTTGGGGG
>NW_005224054.1:0-220 GCF_000412655.1 Myotis brandtii
GGGGCCAGGCGCAGCAGGAACTCGAGCGTGAAGAAGGCGATGCACAGCACCTCCACGTGCTCCAGCACCGCCCAGCGGCCGCCCTCCGCCCGCTGGTGCATCTCCTCCACCGTGTTGAGGGCCAGCGCCACGATGGAGACGAGCACGAAGAGGCTGGAGGCCACCCCGATGGCCTTGGCGGCCGCGGACGAGAAGGGCTTCTCCATGAGGTTCCAGAGGC
>NW_005224055.1:0-220 GCF_000412655.1 Myotis brandtii
AAAAAAAAAATCTAAGCAATTTGTAGAAGTTCTGGTTGTACCCTTCTCATTCCTACTTCAATATCTGGAGCTGGAGATGTTCTTGTACATATGACTACCCTATAGAGACCAATGGAACCACCTAAAAGATCTATTAGTTTTGAGACTATGCTATAGTTTGGAGAGAAGTATTGATGCTTTATAGCTAAAAAATGCAAACAAATTTTCAACCCTTAGAATT
>NW_005224056.1:0-220 GCF_000412655.1 Myotis brandtii
TATATTAAAAAATAAAAATAAAAAAATACATTATTTTTGAAGCCAATGTTTTCTTTTCAATTGTAAACGCAAAAGCCCATGTTTTTAGTTTATACTTATAAGGAGTACATTTGTTGAATAAAGAGTTTTTCTGGGTTGTTTTAAGCAAACAAAGTAAATCCGCATCCTGTAGTTAAAACACCGTGTAGAATGAAGATAGGGCGAGGGTTCCATTATTCCT
>NW_005224057.1:0-220 GCF_000412655.1 Myotis brandtii
GTGCTGGCGGAGGCGAGGGGCGTGGGGGTCAGGAAGGAGGAAGAAGCAGTAAATACTGGCTGTGGCGTCTCGGCCCCTTGCAGCACCGGGGGCCCTGCCATACGCCCTCTGCAGCTCTGAGTTTTGTAAATGGGGAGGAAATTGGCTTGGTCAGGTTTGACGTGGTCACGGGAAAGAAGGATGTGAGGGAAGACAAACAGCTCACCTGTGTCTAATAATA
>NW_005224058.1:0-220 GCF_000412655.1 Myotis brandtii
TTTTTTTCTTGTAAAGATCGGATGGCTCATTTCTAATGAGCTAACGGGAGGCAATGCGATGTTGTATTCGATTCTATGGTGGTGGCCTAAAGCAGTGGGAAGGGAAAATTAAAATCAACTGAAGTTTTCCCCAACCACCCAAAGCTGATGTCGCCCTCTTTCCAAACTCGCCTACCTTACACAGATTTTCAAGATTTTATTCAAATCGGGACATTCGGTG
>NW_005224059.1:0-220 GCF_000412655.1 Myotis brandtii
CCTCATTTTATTCTTTTATTAAATTACTTTGGTATGTATCTTGATTTTTCTAAGGTGTCAATTATTTTTATTTAATTTTAGAAATAATATTTATTATTTTTAAAAGCTTCTTACTTTTTATTTGAATTTTATATAATTATTGCTTGCATTGTGAATGGAATAATTAAGTGAAGTACAGTTATTTTAAAATTATACTCTTTTTCTCAATCTGTTTTCTGTA
>NW_005224060.1:0-220 GCF_000412655.1 Myotis brandtii
CCAGCGTCTCTTTAGTCCCACTATCCCTGGCAGCTCAACTCATCCAGATGCCTCTCGCTCAGTAGGAGTCATGACGACAGCAGGCTGAGCCCCCAAAGCAGAGGATCAGAGATATTAGTGCTGCTCTGTCTCCACCTCCATCCCCTCCGCCCCCGGGAGGGTAGAGACTGAGCAGCAAGGGATTTTCTGAACCATCAAGTTCATCACTCAGGAACACCCT
>NW_005224061.1:0-220 GCF_000412655.1 Myotis brandtii
GTGCACGAATGTTGTGCACCGGGCCTCTAGTATTTTATAAAACACTAACATCTAAAGGTGGAAACTCAGGCAGCAAATTTTGCAGGCACAGCTTGATAAGGATCTGAACGTTAGGGTATCCTTTACCTTTCCTGACTTGTGTTTTCTTCTTGCTACTGTTTTTAATTTGTGTGACCCAGTTGTTGGTCCCTTCCTGCTTTTCCCCCTGTGGTCACATTTA
>NW_005224062.1:0-220 GCF_000412655.1 Myotis brandtii
GCACCCAGATGGGGTTAGAAGCACCTGCTGGAAAGATACAAACATGGCCTCTTCCCCATATCATTACTGGGTCTGGCTCTCTCCACTGCCCGGTTTGTAAATCCTTCCATCGAGCCATACCGGCAGATGCCACGGGACCAGGAGGTTGATGCCTCCTCTCGGCTGCTGTGTGACCCTATCATCAAAATTTAAAGTGTAAAGGGCATGATTTAACTGATTC
>NW_005224063.1:0-220 GCF_000412655.1 Myotis brandtii
AAAAAAAATTCACCTTTTGCAGAGAAAATTCCCCTTTTACAAAGCAATTTCAACTTTTGCAAAGCAAATCCTCCATTTCCTCTGCAAATTCACCTTTTCCACTTCTGACCCTGACCCTAACCCCAACCCCTACCCTGACCATGAACCCTCACCCTAAAACCCTAACACTGAACCCACCCCAATCCCCAGCCATAGCTTTGAACTCTAACCCTTGACCAAG
>NW_005224064.1:0-220 GCF_000412655.1 Myotis brandtii
TTGCAAAGGATAAAATCTTTGTTCTTGTTTCGCTTTTAGTTTTGATGACTCTGTCAATGAAGGGTATTGGGTCCAACTGTTGCATGTGTATAGAATATGGTGTAAGATGCTGTGCCGGGGAAATGCTGCCTTCTCAAGCTCAACCAGCGGAGGCCAACACGAGAGCTGGTGGCCATGCAAAAAGTGATGGTAGTTAAGGAGCTAAAGGGGCAGAGGGTGG
>NW_005224065.1:0-220 GCF_000412655.1 Myotis brandtii
TCTCACCAGACAGGTTCTTCTCCAGGAGGAGTGAGTAGTTGATATCCCAAGCCCTAAGAGCTGCTTCAGACAAATGAGCCCCCAAAATGTCTTGCTTAGAAAACCAATGGGGCTAATGTCTAAGGGACCCAAAGTGGTATAGGATACCCTCCTAGGAGGCTTGCATGTGGTCGCACTGGCCCTGAGATATGTAGCCCCCCAAAAAGCAGCTTGAAAAGTG
>NW_005224066.1:0-220 GCF_000412655.1 Myotis brandtii
AAAAATCAATAAAATATATTTTTTTAAAAATTAATTGTGGAATGTTCACAATGTGCTAGTCATTATGTCAGGTGCTGAGGGTACATTGGGGAATGTAATAGGTCTAGTGCCTACTCTCAGAGAGTTTAATAATCTCAGGTGTGAGTCAGACATTAAACAAATATATAAATAACTAGAGGCCCAATGCACGAAATTCATGCTTGCTGGTACCAGCTTCCCT
>NW_005224067.1:0-220 GCF_000412655.1 Myotis brandtii
GGGAGTGAAATGACACTATATGACACTGTAATGGTTGGTATGTGCCATCATACATTTGTCAAAGTCCATAGGATGTACAACACCAAGAGTGATCCTTAATGTAAACTATGGACTTTGGTCGATAATGACGAGTCATTGCACATCCCTCCACTGTAATAGATGCCCCTCTCTGGTGCAGGATGACAAAAAGAGCAAGACTGTGTTTGTTTGGTCTGGGGGG
>NW_005224068.1:0-220 GCF_000412655.1 Myotis brandtii
CCTTGCTTTGCTGCTGACTAACTGCATTACCTTGGACCAGCTGCTTAGCTTCTCTGAGTTTCTATTTATTTTACTATGAAAATAGAGATAATAATAGTTACCTTATAAAGGGACGGTTCATGCAAAGCCCCTCAGCCCATTGTAGGTATGTTTATAAGGGGGGGAGTGGGCAGGGCCAAGAGGCTGGTTGGTCAAATATCCAGTGTTCAAAAAGTGGTTA
>NW_005224069.1:0-220 GCF_000412655.1 Myotis brandtii
CCTCAGTTGCAAGCTTGGCCCTGGTCAGGGTATGTGCCAGAGGCAACCAATATATGTGTCTCTCTCGCACCCATGTTTCTCTCTCTGTCTCTTCCACTCTCTATCTCTAAAAAAAAAAGGAAAAGAAAAGAAAAAGCAATGGAAAAAAATATCCTTGGGTGGAAATTAACAAAACAACAAAAGAAAAAAAAGAAAACATCATCTTAAGAAAGAATTGTCT
>NW_005224070.1:0-220 GCF_000412655.1 Myotis brandtii
TAGAATTAGAAAGATAGTGGGTGATGACTTTACTGATGCCACTACTAATTCTTTATTTCTTATTTCAAATCATCACTAGGGCTAAGAGAAAATAATTATTTCTCTTTGTTGTATATGTATTTCTCTATAAAAACATCTATTAATAATAATTTATATAACATTAAATATTTACATTGGCAAAAAGACATTTGCATATGTAAAATATGAGTGGTTAAATGTG
>NW_005224071.1:0-220 GCF_000412655.1 Myotis brandtii
TTTGATGGTAGAGAAATAACAGATTACTAGGTAGAAGGTATATGTATTAGCTTCCAATTTGTCACATATTATCACAAACTTAGTGGCTTAAAAAAACACACAAATTTATTTTCTTACAGTTCTGGAAATCAAAAGTCCTAAAATGGATCGGCAGGGCTGCATTCCTTCTGGATGCTTTATGGGAGAATCAGTTTCCTTGCCTTTTCTAGCTTTTAGAGGC
>NW_005224072.1:0-220 GCF_000412655.1 Myotis brandtii
TCTCAACACCACTAACCAGAACTACCAGTCCCCGAGGGGCTTCCCCTGGGGGCTGGATCAGCTGCCTGCCAAGGTCGATGTCATGAGCCCATTGTACAGATGAGGAAAGTGTGGCTCTGAGAGGTTGAGGAATTTGGATCTGAACTCAGATCTCTCTGACCTCCAAAGGTCCCTTCCTTAACCTTGTATCCTTCCTCTCCCACTCCAGACCAGGGCTGCT
>NW_005224073.1:0-220 GCF_000412655.1 Myotis brandtii
CCACTGTGAGGTTGTCAAGGTTTAGTAGCCGAATGGCGTAGAATGAAATAGCCTACACGAGACCTCTTTGATTTTTTAAAATCACGTTTGTGCTTCTGACTCTTAGGAAATGGAGCAAAGAGAAAAGGACACCAACTATCTGGGATAGCCACACAATGTTGCTTGGCGTTCATTTCTCTTCTAGAGACCGTCTCCAAGGGTGACTCTGCTAGGATAACAT
>NW_005224074.1:0-220 GCF_000412655.1 Myotis brandtii
GGCATGCGGCCCATGGGCCGTGAGTTTGACATGCTTGTTCTACAGGCTGGAGTGGGAGGGGGCTTATTGGCCCCTAAATGTAAACATCAGGCTGGCGTGTCAGAGGTGAGGTACGTCAGTGTCTTAAGGGGACCCTCTGGTACCTGGAGCAAGGTAACATCGCACACCTGGTACGTATACCCAGTAGATATTTTCCAATCACATTTTGCAAAAACGAAAC
>NW_005224075.1:0-220 GCF_000412655.1 Myotis brandtii
TTTCTAAAGAGCGGCCGGTCGGGCCTTGTTTGGGGGGGGCCCCGGGGGCACAGAAATGAGACTGCAGCTGCCAGCAGTTCTCTTCGGGAAGAAGCCGACGATGCTGGCCCCTTCCTGCCCTTCCCCCCCGCCCCGATCACTAGGTTCAGAGGCGCTGACGTTCGCGGGACTCTCCCATATGGAGCCACATGACATAAACGGGGTGAAAGAAACGCACTAG
>NW_005224076.1:0-220 GCF_000412655.1 Myotis brandtii
GGCATTGTAAGGTGATTTTGGTTTTTATTCTTAGTGGGACCCAGAGGTAATGTCTGTGCCTATGATGTGTGTGCTTTTCGTCCCCATACTTCCTCTCTGTTATCACTCCTAAATATGTACTAATCATATCATAGTAGTTTGATTTTTTCAAAAGGGTTTATAAATATAAATTGTAGGATGTTCATTTTAACTTGAAATCAGAAATAGCATAAAATATTCA
>NW_005224077.1:0-220 GCF_000412655.1 Myotis brandtii
GCCATCCCTACTTGACAGTTGAAGAAACGTAGGCACATACTGCTCAAGAACCATGCCCCACAGCTGGTAACCAACAATAACAGCTGGACGCAACCAAGCTGTACACCACCCCACCCTTGCTCTTCCCCAGCTATTACTGGTCGGCCCATCCACGTACCACACCTGCGCCCAGTTCTAGTCCTCCCTGGCCTTGTCAGGAGACTTCCTCTGGGCTCAGGAG
>NW_005224078.1:0-220 GCF_000412655.1 Myotis brandtii
TGAGCACCTAAAATGTGGCTCCAAATTGAGATGTACCGTTAGTTTAAAAACATACTCTGGATTTCAAGGACGTAGTATGAAATAAAGGATGAAAAATATCTCATAAATAATGTTCTACGTATATTACTATTGATGCCATAATATTTTGGATTAAATAATACATGTTATTCAAATGAGTTTTTTTTTGTTTTTATTTACTTTCTGAAGTGGCTTCCAGAAA
>NW_005224079.1:0-220 GCF_000412655.1 Myotis brandtii
TATATATGGGGACTTCATCTGACTGGGTCCCCCTGCAGTTTTTAACTCTCAGAGTTGTTCACACTGAGACCAGCAATTCTTCAATTTCAGTGCACTGTTCCTACTCTGGCACTTGTTCCCAAGGCAATTTTTCCTCGTGATCGCTGCTCCCATAAGTCCTCACTCCCTGTCTGTATTCACATGTGTGTCTCTCCAGTCTTCAAGGCACTGGTTTTCCCAG
>NW_005224080.1:0-220 GCF_000412655.1 Myotis brandtii
ACTCTATTTTCTAATCTCAAATGCAATGGGACAGAATGCACAAGAATGTGGGACATCTGACCTAGTACATTTGATGGGGGACAACCCCCCCCCCCAACTTGAAGACAATTAGTAAAAGAAAAGAGATCAGATTCAAAGAAACCTGAAAAAACCTAAGTGCTTTGGTTGAACAGAAGCACTGCCACAGAGATATTTGTACATTTCCACTTTGGAGGACTGA
>NW_005224081.1:0-220 GCF_000412655.1 Myotis brandtii
CAATGCAAGACTTGCAATATTATGTCTGTAGTTTGCCTCTTCCCCCTGTATCACATGAAGCCTATATAATCGGGAGGCATATTGCTATATGTAGAATCACATCCTTCCTTTCAGGAGCATTGGTTGACACAATAGCGAGTTGGACAGTTGTGGGCAGGCTTCAGAAATTTAAGAGTGAATCTTGGAGGGAAGAGAGAAATTGATCAATATTTGGATGTAT
>NW_005224082.1:0-220 GCF_000412655.1 Myotis brandtii
CATACAATGGAATATTATTTGGCAGTAGAAAAGTATGAACCAGTGAAACCTGATATAACAAGTGTTAATCTCAAAAACATTATGCGAGGTTAAAGAAGCCAACTGCATATTGTATGGCTCCACTTGTGTGAAGTGTCCAGAAAAGGCAAATCTATATGCAGAGAAAGCAGGTCAGTGGTTGCTGGGGGCTGGGTGTGGAAGCAATGATTGACTGCACACG
>NW_005224083.1:0-220 GCF_000412655.1 Myotis brandtii
TCGGCCTCAGTCTGCTTTGCCGAGAAATGGGGCTCCTGGCCCTTCAGCTCCCGGGGGTTTGGGCCTGTGACCCCCTTTAGGCCACACGCCCCCGCAAGCACTGACCACCCCAAGGCCAGGAGTGGGCCCCGCGGCCTGAAGCACAGGCCGGGCTTCTCAGCAGACTGTACCAGGGTCACACGCTGTCACATGACTGACCTCGGCCTGTCCGGGTTCGACT
>NW_005224084.1:0-220 GCF_000412655.1 Myotis brandtii
GAAAAAATAATGACAGAAAACTTCACTGATATGGGGGAGAAAAAAGTGGCATAAGCACAGAGAGACCCAAATAAGTTGAGGACCTGGATTGGAGCCACAGGGACTTAGGACCCTTTTTGTGTTCTTGGATGGGGACTGACTTAATGGGTGTGGGGCTGGGAAGCTTGATCTGGTGATGATATGCAACTAAATGAATTCAGGTGGGAGGTGAAGAGGCAGC
>NW_005224085.1:0-220 GCF_000412655.1 Myotis brandtii
GGATCTTGTAGAGGGCAGGCTCCTTCAGGTCAGTCCCTGGTTGGCTGTTTGTCCTAAGGGGAGGGCGGGCCTGAGGGGAGCAGCCTGCCTGCCTCAGTGTTATTCTTAAGCCTTTGTAAGGGTTCACCGATGATGCCAATGAGCCTCGAGTTTTCTTGTGAGAAGAATTTAAATGTGGCCTGAATGTCCTATCACCTATTTAAGAGACTATGGACATTTT
>NW_005224086.1:0-220 GCF_000412655.1 Myotis brandtii
ATATAGTAAAGAGCTAATATGCTAATTAGACTGAACAACTGAACGGACTTCCTTCCGGATGACCTTCTGGACAAAGCCCGGGCTTCAAGAGCTGGCCAAGGGTGTGAGGAGCTGCAAGGCCCAGCCAAGGCTACGAGGTCTGGCCGAGGCAGCCGAGGCTGCGAGGGCTGGCCAGGGGTGTGAGGACCAAGCCCCTTGCACAAATTTCATGCATCGGGCC
>NW_005224087.1:0-220 GCF_000412655.1 Myotis brandtii
ACTAAATAAAGAGTCCTTTCAACCGCAGGGGACTCTTTCTGGAGTTTTGACTGACGGGCCCAGAGTTTAAATCAGCGCCATCTTGTTCCAGTTATTTCCACGACTTGTCTGTCCTTTTACGGACCAGACAGGCCCAGCCCAGCAAGAGCCCCGCTGGGGAGAGGCTCACACACGCCGTCACGTAGCTCACGCTCCAGTCGCCGTCCTTGGACTCGCGTGT
>NW_005224088.1:0-220 GCF_000412655.1 Myotis brandtii
TCATCATAGTAAAATCTACAATACCAGAATGTAGATACAATTTAAATTCCCAAATTGGATCTAATTTTGTAATAATAACAAAAATTGTTATAAAAACATGATTCCTAAACCTACAGCTTTGATAATACTCAATGGTGAAAAGCTGAAAAGTTATTCTGTAATAACTAAGGTCAGGAAGAAGAGAAGGACACCCACTCTCACCACTTGTGCTCTCACAGTA
>NW_005224089.1:0-220 GCF_000412655.1 Myotis brandtii
GTGTCATATACACTGTCCGGTGGTCAGTTCTCTAACGCCACCACAGTTTGGAAGGATGAGCCAGGTCAGATCCGCGGTGGCCTCTCTCCAATGGGGACGGGGCCGGGGACCCACATCCCACAATCAACACTGGCCCTTACCTGGTGCGGGTGTTTCCTGTGATAGAAGCCCATGCGGTTCATGTTCTCTTTCAGGCCTTTCCTGCATCGTCCCCTCAACC
>NW_005224090.1:0-220 GCF_000412655.1 Myotis brandtii
TGTTTGGGGGACCCTGATATGAACTGACTTCTACCACTAGGAAGTTGTTGATGAGCATGTTAGATTCGGACAGCTAGTGGCGGCAATAGCCTGCATATGTGTAGGTCTCTTAAATGTCCCCAAGTAAAATAAAAAGGATCCTACCAGTGGAACCTGACACATAGCTGGTGATGTCACTTTTTAAACATTACTCTAAACATCGGTTTGCAAAACACCTTTC
>NW_005224091.1:0-220 GCF_000412655.1 Myotis brandtii
CCTTCAGGAGCTCAAAGTCCCATAACAAGGTGGCTAAACCTCTATGATGTTACAACAGCTCAGACCGTTCCTGGAACTGGAGAATGGTCGGAGTTGCTGAGAAACTCCCCGAGGGAGTCAGCGTCTGGGCACAGCTACCAAATCAAAGCGTATTCCTTTCTGAATAACAGACCTACTGAGGCATCTTGTCTTTTTACAGCCTTGTTTTACCCTCCAGTTT
>NW_005224092.1:0-220 GCF_000412655.1 Myotis brandtii
ATTCTCACATATCCAACTGACTCCCCATCATCTCCAAGCAGATGTCTGATAGATGTCCCAAATCCAACATTCTGTAACTGAACTTAGATTTTTTTTAGTTAGTTTGTTTTATTTTATCCCTCCCCCCAAAAAATGTTCTACCATAGTCTTCCATTTCTCAATAGATGACAACTCCTTCCTTCTAGATGCCTGAAACAAAAAATTGGCATAATTTTGGACT
>NW_005224093.1:0-220 GCF_000412655.1 Myotis brandtii
ACCATGTTTCTCTTTTATTAGTGTAGATACTTATATACTTATATATAATTTTTATATTGTTATATTATATTACCTGGTTTTTTTAAAATATTATATCTATGTTTTGTTATTAATTTTCCCTTTTTTTTTTATTGTCCTGGTAAGATTTTGGTATGAAGGTTATGCTAGAGTCAAAAATGTGTTAACAATTTGCAACGGCATGGATGGAGCTGGAGAGCAT
>NW_005224094.1:0-220 GCF_000412655.1 Myotis brandtii
CCCCATTGTCCGGATGGGAAAACAGCTGGCCAAGGCCGCACAGGGGTCAGATTCCAGCCCAGCCCGTGTCGACCTGCTCCCCGCGTCTCCTGCCCGGGCAGGGAGGGCCAGGACACAGGATTCACACCGAGAGCCTTTTCGCTCCAGGTACACGAGGAGATAAGTGGGCAGCAAGGGACCGACGCTGCCCTTCCTTTTTGCATGTGCAGAAGCCATGCTG
>NW_005224095.1:0-220 GCF_000412655.1 Myotis brandtii
GTTTGCTCATCTATAAAATGAGCAAATTAGAATAATTTGCAAGAATTATGACTCCAAATCCAAATATTCTGTTCAATTAACTGCACATAGAGCCTTCAGAACCACCACCTCAAACATTCATAGTGCGCTTACTGCTATCAGCCACTGTGCCAAATGCTTTGCATGGATGATCACATTTGTTCCTCACAGTATCTCCACAAAGGTTGATAATATGATTATT
>NW_005224096.1:0-220 GCF_000412655.1 Myotis brandtii
ACCTTCAGCATGAAGTGCTCCATCGGAGGTGTTGCCCCAGGACAACAATGGAGACACAGTGTGCAACACACTCAGCTAGCTTCTTCGTCCCACAAGGTTTGAGTCCGTAGGCTATTTCTTGGGGAGGGTGACGGGGCTTGCGGGGCCTCCTGGAGCGGGGGGCCCTGACATGGCCCTGATTCTCTGGTCCTCGAGAGTGTCTGGGAAGGGACCAGGGACC
>NW_005224097.1:0-220 GCF_000412655.1 Myotis brandtii
AAAAAAAAAAAGATCCTCGGCCATTGAAACATTCAACTGTCAAAGGCTGCAGGGCTGCTGGCTGCAGCAGACTGGAGCTGAGACCCATAGCCCAGGTAACATCCAGTCAGGACAGGGCTGCTGGCTGCAGCGGAGTCTGGAGCCTGTCAGAGAGAAAGACCAGTTTCATTTCATTTTTTTGTTTTGTTTTTTTAACCCACAGCAAAGGAGTTTTCATTTG
>NW_005224098.1:0-220 GCF_000412655.1 Myotis brandtii
CGGAGAAGGCGTTCACGGTGCCCATCACGGACGTGACGGAGAACGCGCTCAAGGACCTGGACGACGTGATGAAGACCACCAAGATCATCATCGGCTGCTTCGTGGCCATCACGTTCATGGCCGCCGTGATGCTCGTGGCCTTCTACAAGCTGCGCAAGCAGCACCAGCTGCACAAGCACCACGGGCCCACGCGCACCGTGGAGATCATCAACGTGGAAGA
>NW_005224099.1:0-220 GCF_000412655.1 Myotis brandtii
GAGGAGGAAGAGAGAGAGGAGAAGGATAATGATGAGGAGGAAGATAATGATGATTACAAGAACCAAGCAGTGGCTAAGGCTAGCTTTTTACCTAAATGTTGGATGAATCCATCTCACTACACAGATGAAAATATTTTCTTCATGGCATTGAATTAAACCAGGCATTACAATGCAACCCCTGTTTTTATAAGATTTTACACACACACACACACACACACAC
>NW_005224100.1:0-220 GCF_000412655.1 Myotis brandtii
CACATTAATCTTACGGTCTCCATTTTTATCAAGGAGCGTTTGTTATAAACACTATACAGAGTGGTTTCCCTGACCTCATTCTATGGCCCCTGTACAAAGTCTCTCATATAAACGTTTTTTAAAATAGCATTTAACTCAATGCCCTGAAAAATTAGGATGCTTTCTCTTTTCTGACTGTGAAAATACATAACCAACTGTATTTCCCTTTTATCTGAGCTTA
>NW_005224101.1:0-220 GCF_000412655.1 Myotis brandtii
CCGCGCCCCTCTGGATGAATGAGTGATGGCAAGTCACTTGGGGAGGCTTCGGGACCATAGGGGCTTTTCCTCTGACTGCTCACCGAGGCGGGCACCTGCCAGCCCCAGCAGAGGAAGATGAGGTGGGCGTTCTGAGCAGCGGGGGCGAGAGGCCCCTGTGGGGGGCGCATGGTGGTTGTCTCAGGATGGTGGATGGTGGGTGACTTTGGCTTTCTTTGTT
>NW_005224102.1:0-220 GCF_000412655.1 Myotis brandtii
CTGGAGCTTGATCAGCTGCTTAATGTGCCCCCACTGGGGCCTCCACACTGCAGACTGTTCAGAAAACTTCTGATTCGAAGCACTCCTAGACGTGTCTCCAAATCCAACCAGCCTGTCTTCTTCAGATTCTTGTACCGACTTTCGCGTTGTTATGTGTATTCACAGCTGATTGGCAGTATCTGCACAGAAGACAGAGCTGGGACACGAGAAGCAGAATGCA
>NW_005224103.1:0-220 GCF_000412655.1 Myotis brandtii
CATGGATCTCTCCTCCTGAATCACCTCAGTAAACCCAGGAGCCTGGATCCCCCAAGAACGTCGATGTAGAGCAGAATGTTTAAAATTTTCTCAAGACTCAGGGCTACGGGATGACGAGATCTTTATTCTATGTATCAAACAAAAACCGGTTTTATTTAATGTATGATTTTTTATTTTAGAGGGAGAGAAACGTTGATTTGTTGGCCCACTTATCTATGCA
>NW_005224104.1:0-220 GCF_000412655.1 Myotis brandtii
TTGAGTCTAAGTGGAATGGAAATTCACTGGTAGGTAAATGCATGTAGGATAAGGAAGTTACAGTCCCAAAATGTCACCCAGACTCCAGTGATGAGAATGATTTGAATGAGGCTGAGAGATAGATGCCAGTCAGTGGCTATAGCTGTGGTTTAAGCAGAGGAATGAGGTGTGGCCTTGGAGGAGCAAGTGGAAATGCAAGAGTTCGAGATGAATTTTGAGG
>NW_005224105.1:0-220 GCF_000412655.1 Myotis brandtii
TCTCTTCCCTTCCACTGTCTCTCTGAAAAGCAATGGATTAATATCCTTGCATGAATATAAAAAAAAGATAAAAAGAAATATGTTGGCTCTTGGAACAATACCCTGGGTAGGGAGTTGAGGCACCCCGTCTTCCTTGGGGGCAGGTAAGCACCTCCCTTATCAGAGGAGAGCGGCCAACTGTCTATCCTCCCACAGCCCCAGGTGAGGACAGAGGGACACA
>NW_005224106.1:0-220 GCF_000412655.1 Myotis brandtii
ACAGGCCAAGCCTCCCAGACGGTCAGTACCAGACTCCCACCTAGCCAGAGGAGAGGTGAAACCTGAGGCAGATAGCGGGTAAGGGGGGAGGGGGACCTGGGTCCCGCAGGGGCCAGGAAAGTGGGGGAATCAGGCAGGCCCCGAAGGAGAGGCAAAAGAGAGGGGGGTGGGAGGGAGGAAGGGGCCAGGATGGGGCCAGGCAGGAGGAGGGCTACTGGCC
>NW_005224107.1:0-220 GCF_000412655.1 Myotis brandtii
CCTGAAGCTAGAATGAGACAAACAGACTAAGGTGCCAAGCTCTCAGAAAATCATAAGAAACGGTGGCAGCGAGACTTCCAGCATCAGGATGCTTACACAGGGAGGTTTTAGTCCTTAAGGTAAGAGGTCCTGCCTGCCTGCACCTGGCCCTTCCTGATGACCAAGGACCGGACTCAATGACCACTCAGTGCTTGTACTAGCCCCAAATCTCTCTGCTTCC
>NW_005224108.1:0-220 GCF_000412655.1 Myotis brandtii
TTTGTAAAATCTGGAGATAATTTGTTTTACAAATTCTCAATGACTCTATGAGATGATGTATTTATGAGTTGAAAATAAAATTGTAAATAAAAATTTCCTTGATATTAGTAATTTTGAATAGACAAAGTAATGTTTCCTATAATTTATTAATCTTACAAATAATTATTAAACATCAAATACCACTCAAAGGGGAAAGACAGATGAATAGCCCTATTCCTCA
>NW_005224109.1:0-220 GCF_000412655.1 Myotis brandtii
TGCAGTTCTTTTCTTCTCCAATTTTCCTATCCTATCATAGAAGTTGGACATATTCTTCTTGAGAAATGTCCCCAACTTTCTCATGCTTGTTATTGCCTTTCACCATAAATGTGTGGAGTGAATTTTATTCACCAGATAATCCAGTCATCCTATTCTATAGTATATGTATCAAAACTGAGTTTTTGAATCATAAATTATACCGTTCATTGTGTCTTAGTCT
>NW_005224110.1:0-220 GCF_000412655.1 Myotis brandtii
CTTTCACACTTGGTTGATAATGTCACTGGGTATAAAATTATAGATTTAAATAATTTCTCTTCAGAATTTTGAAGGCATTGCTTAATTATCTTAGAGTTTCCAGCGTTGCTTTGAGTCCAATGCCATTCTGGTTCCCAATTCTTAGTATGTGACATGCTTGCTCTTTCTGAAAACTTTATAATCTTTTCTTTCTTTCTGGTGTTCTGACATTTCACAATGT
>NW_005224111.1:0-220 GCF_000412655.1 Myotis brandtii
CTCCACTGCCAGACCTGGGCACTCCAGGGAGCCGGTGGCGCCCTGGCTCCTGCTGGAGACGGGAGGAGGAGAGAGGCTTCGGGAAGCGTCTCCTCTGAGGATGCAGCGGCGGCGGCAGCTTTTACCAAGAGGAAACACAGCAGCTGCACTTCACCTCCAACCTTCAGACTCTTTAGACCCGCGCTCGCGGTAGCGGGAACCGATCGCCCCGAGAGAAACT
>NW_005224112.1:0-220 GCF_000412655.1 Myotis brandtii
ATGAAGTTGTTTTCCAGAGGGATAAGGAAGAACAATTGTGAAAATTAATATAGAGGTAGTGTGTATCGTTCCGCCCCCTTTTCTGCTGAGGGTGGGGTTCTCATGATACTTTGAGAAAAGAAATTTTCTGAGACACATATGGGAGGTTGTGATAAGCTGGAAAGTTTTGTTTCCATGGAATTATACCCCTGAGTTTCCAAAGTCCCATTTTTCTTAATCC
>NW_005224113.1:0-220 GCF_000412655.1 Myotis brandtii
AAATGTAGGAATGACCCTGAAAGACAAACTAGGAAAAATATTTATTGAGTACCTAACGTGTGTCAAGATCTTTTAAGTGTTATTAGATTTTTTTTTTAATTTTCCATAGGAAGTAGAAATCACTATCCTGCACTTTTTTTCACAGGCAAAGAAACATCACAGAGACAGCAAGGAACTTGCTCACGGTCTCAAAGACACCCAGAGTGGCAGGACTGAGATG
>NW_005224114.1:0-220 GCF_000412655.1 Myotis brandtii
TGCAGAGACACGGAAATCTCTCTATTATAAAGAAATGTGTCCCTGTAATAGAGTTTGTTGTAATGGGGTTTTACGGCCCAATCTGGCAGCAAAGTACATTTCAGAGCCCCGAAAAGGACGAAATTGAAGAAGTTCTCCTGACTGTAAACGGTGCCAGTCTAAGGAAACCCCCTTGTCCCTCCTGATCATCAGGTAATAAAGAGCCTTATATTAGCAACCC
>NW_005224115.1:0-220 GCF_000412655.1 Myotis brandtii
TGAGCTCTACCATCAAGCCCCCTGTGTCCAGTCCCCACGATAGGACAGCTTTTGAGCACCAGTGCAGGAAAAATGTGAGCAGACCCCACTTCATCCGAGGTTGAATAGTTGTATGAGACTCTGATGAAAATTTAGGGTAAGAGGAAAGTGTTACCTGGGAGGGGGAGACTTTGAAAATGCTACTATTAAATATATGTTTCTCAACGTGTAAGAAACCCTT
>NW_005224116.1:0-220 GCF_000412655.1 Myotis brandtii
AAATATATCTGTTTCACAGGAACATTAGGTTATTTATGTTTTTTTTTTATTTTCAGAGATTTTTTTTTTACAATATATACAAAGTGAGGCAAACTAGGTTTAGTTATTCTTGTGGAAAATAGTACAATAATTAATAAATAGTAATGTTAGAATAAACTGTTTCCAGTACTCATAACTGTGAACCTACCTTTGTTCCACCCTATATTTTATGATTAAATTT
>NW_005224117.1:0-220 GCF_000412655.1 Myotis brandtii
GGCTTTTATTATATAGGATTATCACCTGCATGTTAACAATTTCTACCATTAAATCCTCAATACTATTTTTTCCTCCCAAACGTCAGTCCCGTCTTCAATTATCTACTACACACCTCAAATTCAGTGAAATTAAAATCAAAGTTATGACTGCCTCTCCCTACCTCCCACAAGTCCCTCCTTGACCTCCCTGGTATCACATTCTTCCAGTTGCCTCTTATAA
>NW_005224118.1:0-220 GCF_000412655.1 Myotis brandtii
ACTCTAGTGGCCTTGAAGCTCCCCTTGATGACCAATATAAGCTGATCGCAGATGCACACAGTGAATTAGGAGCATGCAGAGTGTTTGGCTCTGAAAGGAAAATCCAGGAGGTATAATTGGCTTGGGCTTTTACATGACTATGGTACAACGTTAAACCCAATCATAAAAAAAAAGGTACTTTTTCTCTTTTTTTAAAAAAAATATTTTTTAATTGATTTTT
>NW_005224119.1:0-220 GCF_000412655.1 Myotis brandtii
GACGCTGGAGCAGGAGTGGGTCGACCAGATGTCCGTCTGGCTGGTGGTCGTCTGCCCCTTGCTGCACAGTAGGTCCTTCATGCATGGTGCACAGAGGAGGAAGCTGGACAGAGATGGGCCGCTGCCAGGAAAGCAGGCGTGGGCATCCGGGGAGCTCGGCCGGTGCTGTGGGCAGAGGTCCCTCAGGAGACGGGGCCGCACGTCCAGGTGTGGAGATGAG
>NW_005224120.1:0-220 GCF_000412655.1 Myotis brandtii
ATTCCCTGCTCACTCTACACTGCGATCCGTCTGCCGGGACTCGCTCTCCTCTGTGTTTATTCTCCTTCCCACGAGTCTCCATCGGAGCCCTTGCCCTTTAATCTCAGCATTTATTGTCCGTCCGGTGGACCAGCAGGGGCGTCTGTCCTGCTCGCTGCTGAGTCCCCAGCGCCACGGTCCTGCCCGGCCCAAGGCAGCTTCCCTCAACGCCGCCTAAACC
>NW_005224121.1:0-220 GCF_000412655.1 Myotis brandtii
GCTCCTGTCGCCACAGAACTGGAGCTTCATGGACACACATCCGGAGAGCTCATTCCTCTGGCACAGGTTTCAGGGGATGCCATGCTCCCAGGCACCATGATGAGGCCCCTGCAACGAGTCCTATCTGGTGTCCTTCATGCCAGGAGAGAAGGTTGATGTGCGAAGTGGACCAATGACCTCCTGTGCCCACGTCCAGTGGACGCATGACCTGCTGCAGGTG
>NW_005224122.1:0-220 GCF_000412655.1 Myotis brandtii
GATAGATGGTTGGATAAAGGAGATGTACTTATTATATACAATGGAATACTACTCCACCATAAGGAAACATGAAGTTCTGTCTTTGTGACAACATAGATGGATCTTGAGACTATCATGCTAAGCGATACAATTTAGACAGAAAAAAATTAAGAATCCTATGATTTCACTCATATGTAAGATACTAAACTGAAAGCAAGAAATGAACAAACAAGACAAGCAA
>NW_005224123.1:0-220 GCF_000412655.1 Myotis brandtii
ACAGTAGAAGGTGCAGGGAGAACCCTGTTTTTTTCACAGGGTGAACATGCAACATGATCTCAGGAGGCCGGGCCTTGCTTAGGGGTAACTGGGGGAAGGTATGCCACATGGGCTGTGTTCAGATCATACCAGGGACATCCTGGTGTCCAGCAGTGTTTAGATGCAAGTGCCACTGGCCATGTCTCATTCCTTCCTTTCCTTTTCCTACCTGACACTTTGC
>NW_005224124.1:0-220 GCF_000412655.1 Myotis brandtii
TTCCCGCCCCACCTCCTCGGGCTGCTCCTCCCCAAGGACCACCCCTCCCCCTCCCCGCCCACCTCCCCCCCAGCGAAAGGTAAGGACTCCCTCCGGGTGGGCTCCGACCTGGGCTGCCTTCCAAAGAGTGCGTTCCCGTTCCCACGAGGACAGGAGGGAGCAGGGGCGGGCGAGCGGGGCTCTCCGCCTGGAGAGGAAGAAAGCGAGGAGCGGCGCGGCG
>NW_005224125.1:0-220 GCF_000412655.1 Myotis brandtii
GGGACCTTTCAGTCCGCAGGCCGACGCTCTATGCACTGAGTCAAACCGGTTTCAGCCAACTTTTACCCTAAGAACTGACTCATAATATGGAGGCACTCCCAAGTTAAGACCCTATCACCTGGACCATGCCACCAGCATGTCTGTCTGGATGTGGGCAAGCAGCACATGTGTTCCATACAAAGTGGCCTCGCTCATCCCACTGACTGCCATGCTCAGCTAC
>NW_005224126.1:0-220 GCF_000412655.1 Myotis brandtii
CTCCAGGAGCCCCGCCCTCCAGGGGCTGCCCTCACTGGGCCATCCCTCAGAGGGCCTGGCCCTCCCCACGTAGGACACGAGACAGGGCCACGTCCCAGCCTCTTCCCGGGCACTGGATGAGCACAGGGCACAGGGCTGCTGGGACAGGCCTGCCCAGGGCTGGGGGAGGAGGGGCTAGTGGTGGGGTTCTGGGGGCACCGGCGGCACCCGGGCCTGGGTT
>NW_005224127.1:0-220 GCF_000412655.1 Myotis brandtii
GCTGTCATTGATCCCCAGGCGCCTGTGTAAACGGCTCCGGCCCCCTGTGGGTGTGGGGCTGGAAGGGGCTGTGACCTTGAGCTGGTTTCTTAGGGACGTGATGGTCACACTCACCACCGAAGCCCTCCGACCGCGGCCCGTGGGGCGGCCCATCCACAGGCAGGGAGGCCATGAGGCACCAGGGGAGCGGGGAGCGGGGTGTGGGAGGCTGTGGGTAAGG
>NW_005224128.1:0-220 GCF_000412655.1 Myotis brandtii
TCTGGATGAGGACAGAAGGACAGAAGGACGACTGAGCATCCTGCCCCTGACCGGGGAATGCCCGCCGGCTACAAGCTGCACCTTCCTTTTATCTTGCGGGGCAGTGGTTGGCATGTGTGGAAAATCGGCTTCTAGGGGCACAGCAGTTGCAGTGGGATTGACTCGGATCGATTGGGAGGTTTGTTGGGAGAGGAGGTGCTCCTGGCTGGGAGTGTGGGGA
>NW_005224129.1:0-220 GCF_000412655.1 Myotis brandtii
GGCGCACCAGGCAGCTGCTGGGTGGGAAGCGCAGGCCCCGCGGTTCAGGGACTCCCGCCGCCTGGCGGATCCCCAGCGGCAGGAGGATGCAGGGTCCTCCTCAGCCTCGCCCTCACCTCCCAGGCCTCCCCCTCATGCGTCCAGCCTGGGCCTCTGCTTCCGGGGGCACCTGGGTCGACAGGAGCCAGCAGCTGGGTGGTGGTGCCCATGTTCTAGATGC
>NW_005224130.1:0-220 GCF_000412655.1 Myotis brandtii
GTCCATGTCGGGCCTGAGATGTGGGGATTCTGTGGGCTCCGCGCCTGCGGGCTTTGTTTCTCGGCGTGGATTTGGGGCTGTGGCCAGGGGGTCGGGCAGCTGGTGATGCCGCCCTGAACACATGGGTCAGTGCCTGCAGGTGTCTCGGGTGAATAATAGAGAGAAATTAAAAATGAGAGATACTGGCTCTGTCTGTTAAAATTGTGATTCTTAAAACACA
>NW_005224131.1:0-220 GCF_000412655.1 Myotis brandtii
ATTTTTAATATTTTCAAAAAGGGTGAATCCTTGTCTTTAATTTGTATTTCATTATGGATTCCTTGAGGCAATAGAGAGTTGAGATTAGAGCTAGGGCTCTGGTTGCAGATTCCTGGACTCCAGTTCTGCTTGCTATGTACTGGCTGTGTGATCTTGACACTCCTCGACTTCAATTTTCTCACATACAAAATGAGAACATTAAAACTAGTTAGCTCAATAG
>NW_005224132.1:0-220 GCF_000412655.1 Myotis brandtii
TTCTCCAGACGGGGAAACTGAGGCCCAGAGAGGTAGCAGTGGAGTGGTGGCCTTTGGGCGCTAGCTTGATCTGGCTGCTTCCCCGGGGGTACTCAAAACCCCACAAGAGGGGATCGGGGAGGTTCTGAAGTAAACCACCTGTTGCTGGCATAGGAGGGACATGTATCCTCCCCCCGAGATGCACTTGTGTGATGGAGTCACATCAGAGCCTTAGTGGATG
>NW_005224133.1:0-220 GCF_000412655.1 Myotis brandtii
GGAAGAGAGAGGGAAAGACAGAGAGAAACTTCAATGTAAGAGAAACACATTGATTGGTTGCTTCTTGCACGAGCCTCAACCAGGGCCTGGGCCGGGGCAGAGCCTGCAACCAAGTACGTGCCCTTTGGTCCATAGGCCATCGCTCTAGCCACTGAGCCAAACCGGCTAGGGCTGCCAGCTTTATTGTTTTTACTTTATTTTTATTGTTGTCATAGATGTC
>NW_005224134.1:0-220 GCF_000412655.1 Myotis brandtii
GATTGCAGAGCTTGCGCTCTTAAGCACACACAACAACACTAGTTGTTGAAGGAATGATTGATTTCTTGCTGCCATATCCCAAATACAGTACTAAATACAAATATGGGCCCTCCACTCCATGTATTGGGTGTTCACTGGGGCCTTGGTTTGGCTCACCCTGGCCACCCTCTCCTTATTCCCCCCAAACACAGGCTCGGCATCTTTTGGCTTTGCCCCAAAG
>NW_005224135.1:0-220 GCF_000412655.1 Myotis brandtii
TCGATCCCCAGTCAGGGTACATATAAGAACTAGCCACAGAATGTATGAATGAGTGGAACAACAAATTTATGTTTCTGTCTCTTTTCTCTCTCTCTCTTATTCTCTCCTGCTCTCCCCCTTTCTTTCTCTCTCTCTAAAATCAATCAGTCAATAAAAATAGTCTTATCCTTTTTTTAATCTTTTATTTTAAAAATATATTTATATTGATTTCAGAGAGGAA
>NW_005224136.1:0-220 GCF_000412655.1 Myotis brandtii
GTGGGAGCCTCCCAGCACCTCCCTACGGAAGGTGGATGTCCCCCACCCGCCCCAGCGGTGCCTGGAAGGTAACAAGCCCCCTTTGAGTCCGCACAGTCTTCAAGAGTTCTGTGCCACTGCTCGGGGAAACACAGTCACGACACAGTGCTGATACCAACGGGTGATGCTACAAACGGGACCTGGTGTCCGTCCTCCCTGCCTCCTGGAGGCAGCAGGTCGT
>NW_005224137.1:0-220 GCF_000412655.1 Myotis brandtii
AAAGCTAATTCATAACCGAACCATACCCCTAACTCTAACCCTAACGCTATCTCAAACTCTAACCGTAACCCTAACCCTAACCATAACCCTAACCTAAACCCTAACCATAACCCCAATCCTACAGCAAACTTTAACCCTAACTCTAGCTTTAACCCTAGCATTAGATCTATCCCTAAACCTACCCCCTAACCCTAACCCTACCTCTAACCCTAACCCTAAC
>NW_005224138.1:0-220 GCF_000412655.1 Myotis brandtii
TATTTATCAAGTGACTGCTCTGTGATGACCAAGGCATCGCACGCAGTACCTCGGCCTAGAGCAGGCAGACTATTGGTAAACAGTTATGACGGATGTGGCAGAGGAAATGAGGGAGACAGATCTGCAGGCTCTTGGAGAGATGACTGTAGCAGTATGACCCTCAGTGCCTGAAACACCTGGAGAAACAAGAGGGAATCTTGGAAGGGCTAGGGAGCTTGCA
>NW_005224139.1:0-220 GCF_000412655.1 Myotis brandtii
AAAAAAAAAAGTTAAACTAAATCTTCCCTGCCCCATGCAAAATCACTAGCATTTAATACAAGTCCCTGTTTAACTAGTGAAACAGACAATGAGAATAAGGGCCCGTGAAGAGGCTGTCTTCCTAGTGAGACCAGGTGAAGGAGAAGGCGCTTTGCAAAAATTTAATCATTGATTATATTCTATGGAACGAAAGTTAAGGTTTGATTGAAATTAAAATAGT
>NW_005224140.1:0-220 GCF_000412655.1 Myotis brandtii
CCTTATATCTTCTTTGGTGAAATGTCTATTCAAACCTTTGCCCACTTTTGAACTGGATGTTTTTTTTTTTTCTTATTTTTGAGTATTGATTGTTTTATATAACCTGCGACTATTTCTGAATTGTAATTACTCCAGACATGAAATCTTCATCCCAAAATGTTATCAACAAACTCTTACACACATGTTATGTGGCTTCTTCAGAAGGATAAAGAAAATTATT
>NW_005224141.1:0-220 GCF_000412655.1 Myotis brandtii
TCATGCTACCACTGAAAAGGTCATGTCGTGTGTCTCCACAGCATGTAAATTTAATTCTGAAACTCACACCATCTCAGTCAGTAAACAAGAGGCTCCCCCGAAAGGGAAAGAGATGGGACAGCAGCGGACCCGCTCACAGATGCCAGGAGCTTGTGTAGCACAAGGATGAAGGCCCCTTTCCCACCTGCACACACAAGGGTGCTCCGTCCCCAGAGACCCG
>NW_005224142.1:0-220 GCF_000412655.1 Myotis brandtii
ATTGACAGGCAGTGACAGAGCAGGGAAAGGCACACACGAACACCAGGGGGTATGAGCACTAAGCCAGTGTCCTGTTTCAGGCCACGCTGAGCTGGTTTGGTGCTCAAAGGTGGAAACCAGCAAGTGGAAGGACTAGAAGAGAGATGAGTAAGAGCAGAGAAATACTGGTCACTTGTGGTCAGGAAATTCCGTTTATTCCAAGTCTATATTTCAAGCCTGT
>NW_005224143.1:0-220 GCF_000412655.1 Myotis brandtii
AACAAACATGGTACACTGAAAGCACTGATAGTTCCAAATACTGGCTTCCTTATATCCATGCTCTTTGCCCTAAAACAGTCTCCTCTGATGTGGGCTGGTGTTGTGATTTGCACTGGCCAATAGAATGCAGCAGAAATGACTATACCTAGGCCTCAAGAGACCTGTGTACTTCCACTCTCTCTTGGAATTCTGCCATCACCCCCATTGCAACAAGCTCAGA
>NW_005224144.1:0-220 GCF_000412655.1 Myotis brandtii
GGGGAAGGAACCAGCTGTGTTTTATCGTGTCCACTAAACCTAAGGAAAACCATGAATCCTTGTCTGCCGGAGCTGACCAGCAGCTTCTGAGTGAAAGATGAGTGGATTACTCCAACACAACCTTAGCTAGTGAAAGAAAGGGCTAAGGGACTGCTGGTTAAACGAACCAGACAGCCTCGATTGCCTGCCTCGTTAGGCTTCTATTGTAACAGCAGTTTGA
>NW_005224145.1:0-220 GCF_000412655.1 Myotis brandtii
TTTTTTTTTCTGAAAAATAAGTCTGTTGGTCAGGTTTAATACAAATAAATGAAATTTCATTTTTCTAGAACTTTAAAGTCAGAACCATTGCACTGTGTTTCTTTTATTCTCAAATGGTACAAATGTATGCTTAGTTAACTTGATGTCAATAAGTAAGTTAAGATAATCTTAGTCTAACTTATTTATATTAATACTAGAGGCCCGATGCACGAAATTTGTG
>NW_005224146.1:0-220 GCF_000412655.1 Myotis brandtii
GGGACTCTAGGTCTAAGCCCACAGCTGTGGGAGGCTGCGCCCAGAAAGCCAGTCTGAAGTTCTACAGCAGCCACGCAGTACCAGGGGGAGAAAGACGCAAGGCAGCGCAGTTACTGTCTTTATAATTTCCATGCGTTTACCTCCTAAACCCAGTGCATAGGGCCTTTCAATAAAAACACTCAACGAGACTGCAGGGGAAGCCGGTTATTGTGGAAACTGG
>NW_005224147.1:0-220 GCF_000412655.1 Myotis brandtii
ACACCCTGTGGAACCGCCTTTGGAAGGTGCTGGTCCAGGTGGGGCAGTGGGAGCTGCAGGTAGTTGGAACACGCTTTGCAGAAGGCCTCGGATCATTCCGCTGGCCCTCCGGGGTGGAGCCTTCTTGCCATCCTTGCGTCATGAGGGACAGACCTCAGTCAGGCCTCCGGGCAGTGCCCCACCCCCGCGCTGGCCACACCTGGCCCCAGGGCCCTGCCAG
>NW_005224148.1:0-220 GCF_000412655.1 Myotis brandtii
TCTATGATACATCATCTGTATATTGTATTGTGTGCTCGACACCCAAAGTTAATTCTCCTTCCATCATCATACACTCAACATTCTCTCCCCTTGACTGCCTCCCCCTTTCCTTCTGATAACCACCATACTGTTTGACAAAGGAGTCAAAACATACAATAGAGAAAAGAAACCTTATTCAATAATTGGTGCTGGGAAAATTGGAAAGCCACATGCAAAAAAA
>NW_005224149.1:0-220 GCF_000412655.1 Myotis brandtii
TTAGTGTTTAAAAAATAATTTCCCAGATTAATAAATATATGAAAAATCGCTCAATTATAGAATTGCATATTAAGTCAATAAGATAAAATATTCCACCAATCAGATTAGGAAAGAAGAGAATCAGCAGTTTGATAATACCCCATGATGGTGAACATGTGAGGAAATGGGCACTGTTATATTCTCTTGGCCAAAAAGATGTTGAAATAGTTTTTTGGTAGAA
>NW_005224150.1:0-220 GCF_000412655.1 Myotis brandtii
CAAATAGCGCTGGGACTGCCGGACAACCACAGGCAACAGGATGAACGTGGACCCTGCCTCACACCATCTACGAAAATCACCTCAACACGGGTCGGAGACTTACACGTCAGAGCTGAACTACAGACCAGAATAACTCGGCGGCCGGCCCAGGCGGCGCCTCGCGGCCTGTGACTGCGGGCGGGAGGTCTTCACTGGAACGGACCCACATGTGGTGACATAA
>NW_005224151.1:0-220 GCF_000412655.1 Myotis brandtii
ACAGGAAGTTGTGGGTCGTTTCCTTGAAGAACTCTCTAGAATTTCAGGAAATGGGCGTTGGGGGAGATGGAGTGTAAGGTGGTGAAGCAGTTTTCTGTGTCATTGGAGACCTCCCAAACCAGGTACTAAGCGCATCAAACACGCCCGAGCCTTTGGATGAGACGAGCACAATTTCCCTTTTTATGAAGAAAATGTACCAAGAACAATTGTGCTTGTCCGT
>NW_005224152.1:0-220 GCF_000412655.1 Myotis brandtii
GGCTTCTCTCACAGCCCCAGCTTCGTCCAGAAGGACGCCCAGTCTAATTAGCATAACATGTTTTTATTATTATAGATTATTATAGATAGTATAAGAAAATACTGATTATCATCAGTTTGTGTCATTCATTATAGTATTATGGATGGCTAGAAATAAAGGAATTAACACATGCAGACAGAATAAATCTCAAGCTAGTAAATCATTTGTTGTTGTTGTTGTT
>NW_005224153.1:0-220 GCF_000412655.1 Myotis brandtii
ACTAGCTAACACTTGTATATTTATCTGCGGTTCCTAAACCACTTTTTATACATACACGTGGAGATTCCCACCTATGGGTATAACGTATGTCCCTGGGAGTTTGTATAGATGGTGTACCAGTTTCCTCTCGCTGCGTGATGAGTTGCCCCAAGGGTACATACGGCCGACAGTAACATGCATTCATCACCTTGCGGTTCCTGTGGGTCGGGGTTGGGGTACG
>NW_005224154.1:0-220 GCF_000412655.1 Myotis brandtii
ATGAAATGAAGTATGATACGCAGGAGTTGAGAAGTTCTGCTTTTTTTTTTTTAAATTTAAATACTTTAGAGAAGTTCTGCTTTTTATTTTATTATCTGCAGGCAGCAGACCGATGCCATCAGTCCCTTGTATTCCAAATGGAAGGGATGAAACATTTTGGTAGTCTCCAACATTTTGTAAAACATCTTTCCTCCATTCTCAGATGTCTGTGTATGTTATT
>NW_005224155.1:0-220 GCF_000412655.1 Myotis brandtii
GTGCTTAGGTCTATTTTTGAGCTTTCTCCTTTATTCCGCTGGTCTGCCTACTCATGCTGATACTGTCCTGTTTCAGTTAGAGAGGCTGTACAGTATGTTTCCATATCTTGTAAGGCTATTTCCCCTCAATTTTTCCTTTTTAGTGTTTTCCTAAATACTCTTGCATATTTGTTTTATTTCCATGTTGTATTCTTGCCAAAAATTCACAACCTGAATTTAC
>NW_005224156.1:0-220 GCF_000412655.1 Myotis brandtii
ATGAGGTACTCACAAAGTGTCTCACTTAGTCCTACTACGGGGCTGAGGTACTCCTTCTTATCCATATTTGCAGATGTACCTCTGAGAGGTTAAGTAAACCTCCTAAATGGGTGAGTGACAAAAATTACTGTCAGTAAGTAGTGTAACGTAAGCTTCAGGAACTGTGAATCCAAATCACATACTCTTAAGCAGGGGTCCTCAAACTACGGCCCGCGGGCCA
>NW_005224157.1:0-220 GCF_000412655.1 Myotis brandtii
AACTTTGTTCTTCTTTCTTAAGATTGCTGTGGCTATTGAAGGTCTTTTTGGTTCTGCATAAATTTCTGGAATATTTGTCCTAGATCTGTGAAATAAGCAGAAGGTATTTTAATGGGGATTACATTGAATCTACAGATTGCTTTGGGCAGTATGGGCATTTTAATAAACAATTCTTCCAATCTATGAACAAGGTATATGTTTCTACTGTTTGCATTTTCCT
>NW_005224158.1:0-220 GCF_000412655.1 Myotis brandtii
CATTATCTCTGATGAATATTTTTTTTCTTATTAACTAGTCAATACTCAACTTTCTGCTTTACAAATATATAATATCTGTTATTTGTAATTAATTTTTTCAAAATTATTTTTATAGACTGGTTATTTTTTAAAGTATGTAATTTTAAATAATATTTCTAAGAAATTGTATACCTATTGGATCTCTTGTTTATAGATAAGTGCACATCCATGAACTCATCAG
>NW_005224159.1:0-220 GCF_000412655.1 Myotis brandtii
GTCTGGATTGGAAATCAGGATAAACTGTAATTTTTAAAACAATCTTCAGAGAAAAGGATGGTTTCATATCACTGTTTGGCATTATTTAAAAATGGAGCAGCTAATCAATATGTAACAAACTGGCATTTTAATTTTTTACCATCATGCTCCCCAGCAGTCTTCCTTACCTCTCTTCACACAATATTTTTGTTTGTTTGTTAATCCTCACCAGAGGGTATTT
>NW_005224160.1:0-220 GCF_000412655.1 Myotis brandtii
CACCTGCTTTCAACCCAGAGTCCCTGGTGAATCACACGCATTTAAAGTTCACGATGAACGGACGTAGACTGGGATGAAACGTTAAGTTGCCATTTGCTGGTTGTGTGACTTTGGGCAAGTCACTTAACTGCTGGTGCCTCAGTTCCTCACTTGTTATGCAGGGATGACCAGGAGCCCCCACCCCAGGGTAAGTGTGGGTAGCACAGGGATCAGTACATGT
>NW_005224161.1:0-220 GCF_000412655.1 Myotis brandtii
CTCCATGGGCGACAGCTGATCCCAGACTCAGTCACAGGAAGCAGATCCTTCAGCGTAGAGTTCATTTCCATTTCCTCATCACTGCCATTGTGAATTAACAGGGATACCATATATAGGTGCACCATGCATAAAGCTCTATCTTAGAAAGAAATAAGAATAAAGAAATAGAGAAGCAGGAAGGAAGAAAAAAGAGAGGAAGGAAGGAAGGAAGGAAGGAAGG
>NW_005224162.1:0-220 GCF_000412655.1 Myotis brandtii
ATTTGTTTCATTTTAATGATCTGTTCAGTTATAGGAATATCAGATCAGAAAAACTGTACCCTCATCGATACTATAATTTCAAGTCATTTTTACTTTGAAGAGAGTAGAAATTGAAAGAATAGTAAAATGTGAGAAATGTTTTAGGTTGCCAAGGGGTGTTTTAGGATAATGAAAGTTTGCTAAGTGTATCTTTGCTCTATTATATAATCAACAGATTTTT
>NW_005224163.1:0-220 GCF_000412655.1 Myotis brandtii
ACTCGAACCCGGAACCCTCGAGTCCGCAGGCCGGCGCACTATCCACTGAGCCACACCGGCTGGGGCTGGGATTCCTTATTGAATTGGGATTCTGTCTTTAATTCGTTTTATTTATTCTTTCAAGCTCTCCACCGAGCCACGCCGACTGCTGGAATTATAATCATATCTTTTTCGTTGATTATATTATAAAATATATATTTTTATTGATTTCAGAGAGGAA
>NW_005224164.1:0-220 GCF_000412655.1 Myotis brandtii
GGATCAGGTATCTACCACTACCTAACATGCCATGGAATGTACACTTCGCCCACTGCCCCCACGGTGGGAGTGTTTTCAATGATGCAGCCTTGAGAGAGAGAGAGAGAGAGCACTGTGTTGTTGAGACTATCCAGTCAGAATGTGTGACTGAACCCCATTAAGGCCTCTATATAAAGTTTGAAAGTTCTGGCGGGTGGGTGCAGAGATCTACTTGTCTTGG
>NW_005224165.1:0-220 GCF_000412655.1 Myotis brandtii
GAATATATTTTAAAATAAAAATAACTAAACTGAAAAGAGAACCTGGCACCTTCGGGATGAGTGACGCCTGAGGAGCCGGTTGGCAGCAACAAGACGGAGGGTTTGCAGAGTTCAGGCCCACTGTGCCGCCTCGTGTCTGAGCCACAGGTCCTCAGCCCCCCGCCCCCCTTCCCGCTCTTCCGGCCCCGAAGCGGGAACTCACAGGATGCCGGGGTCCGCA
>NW_005224166.1:0-220 GCF_000412655.1 Myotis brandtii
TCAAATTCTGATTAAATAAAATATAATTTTAGAATCTGTTTTCATCTTATTACATTTAGGAAGTCAGGATTCCATTGGCCTGGCTATTTGATTCCACCGTGGATTCTTGATTTCCCGAAAATATCCTGGGGCAACATCTTGAATTCACAAGGTTTTTTTCTCTCAGATGATGCCAAATATATTTAAATAAACCATTTCTCTATTTCATTAGGTCACATGT
>NW_005224167.1:0-220 GCF_000412655.1 Myotis brandtii
CCTTGACTGGAATCGAACTTGGGACCCTTCAGTCCCCTGGCTGATGCTCTATCCACTGAGCCAAACTGTTCAGGGTGAATATACTTGATTTTAAAAATAGAATGCAAATTGGATAGTTCAGGTTTAAAACCACAGACAGTAGCAATCATTATATCTTTATTAAGTATTTACTACTAGAGGCCGGGTACATGAAATTCATGCATGGGTAGGGTCCCTAGGC
>NW_005224168.1:0-220 GCF_000412655.1 Myotis brandtii
AGGCGACTGCTCAGATCCAGATGACTGTTGCTAAACAAGAATGTAGGCACAAGGGGCAACCCAGATTTCTGTGTAATATCTTTCAATCTTTTAATGTAGGTAACTAACTCAGGTGTTTTTAAAAACACTATAAGGTAAAAAAGAAAGCGATATTGAGGGAGTATTTAGCATGGCCAATGATGCGGGCATGCAATAGACCCAGAAGGTCTGCTTTTCCTTG
>NW_005224169.1:0-220 GCF_000412655.1 Myotis brandtii
TTAAATTTTTTAAAGATCTTTCTTGGGTCTGCAAAAGCTTCTGCTAAACATTTTACTGTGAATTTCTTTAGGGGTTCTTCTCGTTCTCCTCCTTCAATTTCCATTTCCTCTTTAGCTATGTGTTCCTATTCCAGTTCCCACAACACCGCATTAGTCAACTTCTCAGTAACCACTTCTAGAAGCTCCTCAATGTCATTCTCACCCACAGTCAGGTTAAAGT
>NW_005224170.1:0-220 GCF_000412655.1 Myotis brandtii
CTGAACAATAAAGATTTAATTAAAAAAAAAGAATAAACTAAAAAAAAAAGAAAAGTTTATTTAGAACCCTAACAGGTTTGTCTCAGAGGATAGAACGTAGGCCTGCTGACTGAAGGGTCCCGGGATCGATTTCAGTCAGGGGCACATGCCCCTGTTGCGGGCTCCATCCCTCGTGAGTGTGCTGGAGGCAGCCAATCCATGTTTCTCTCTCATCAATGTT
>NW_005224171.1:0-220 GCF_000412655.1 Myotis brandtii
CGGGCGTGACGCGAAGGGAGGGGATGGCGTCCTCTCAATGACCCTCAGCAGCACACATCGCCACAGCCTGCGAACTCTGCGCCCTGCTCTGCGCCCCGCTCTGTGCCGTGCTCTGCGCCCTGCTCTGCGCCCTGCTCTGCGCCCCGCTCTGTGCCCTGCTCTGCGCCCTGCTCTGTGCCGCCAGCCGCCCATGGAGCCCACATGGCAGGGGCTATGATGA
>NW_005224172.1:0-220 GCF_000412655.1 Myotis brandtii
CTTAGAAAAATATGTTGCAAAACCACTACACTTGACCATGTAGGTACCTTTTAGGTCTTTCCTGAGGCTAATTGTACCCTAGGATTCCATGTCCACATGAACCAGAGACAAGAAGTGAGCTCTCATCACATACTCACAAATTTATAGTTAAAGCTTTTTACACATAAAGATCTAAACACACATAGAGCAAGTGCTAAAGTAATAATAATTTTTGCCCTAA
>NW_005224173.1:0-220 GCF_000412655.1 Myotis brandtii
CCAAATTCCAAGTGCTAACTCCGGTGGCTCAGGAGTGTGTGCAAAATCATGATTGACAACTGGGCCAGTTAGCAATGTACCTAAACCCATTACGCGGCAGTACCCACACTTGGAAAATAGAGTCAGGCCCTTTAAAGAGAGTCCCTTTGTCATTTGACAGAATGTTAAACTTTGTCAGTAGAGAGCATGGAAGAAACATTCCAGGAAGAAGGGGCTATCT
>NW_005224174.1:0-220 GCF_000412655.1 Myotis brandtii
AAAAAAAAAAAGCAGCGAGGATACCAGGCTAACAGAGGATCACCTCGTAGATTATATAAATGCCCAACCTCTATGCTGTACGCCTGACCCTAGTATAACATCGAATGTCAAGTACAATTGAACGTTTTTAAGTGATGGAAAAAAGCAATGAGGGACGATTTTACTAATGAAAGGAAACAGGTGTCTTCTCGTTTGAGGCAGAGGAAACAGCGTCGTGGTC
>NW_005224175.1:0-220 GCF_000412655.1 Myotis brandtii
CACCTGGAAGGGACACCCTGACGGGTCCCCTTGGCCGCTTTGAAACCCGAACACACTCCCCCTGCACCAAGGCAGCCCCTGGCCCGCCCGCCCTCCCATCGGGGCGCAGCAGAGCCCCGGAGGGGTGCCCGTGCTTCGTGCTGGGCAGGACAGACCCCCCTGAAAGGACCCAGGATGGGGACCCTTGAGGGGGTGCAGAGAGCTTCTCCAGAGGCCCGAG
>NW_005224176.1:0-220 GCF_000412655.1 Myotis brandtii
ACTTGAGAAAAAGGACATACTCAACTTTGGGAGGATAAGGGTAATAAAGAGCAAAGCACTCTAAAAGTCTCTGAACCAGACCTCATTGTCCATCCAAATCAGGTACCAGTATAACAAAAATTATTTTGCTCCACAGACACCTATCAGTATACAGAGTAGGCCACAAGCCGGTTTACAGTCGTGAGGATATGAAACACATTTATTCTGTTTTGTTTTGTTT
>NW_005224177.1:0-220 GCF_000412655.1 Myotis brandtii
GTCATACTTTAAGAAATATCTTGAATTGCAGAACTCAGGGGTTTAAGGAAGGGAAGAGTATAGTGTTCAATTTCAATGGGAAAATACTGGCTTTCTGTCTGCAGGCACTTTGCGTAGGGTTATCAGTGCTGGTCATGTATTAGCAGTGACCCTGCCACATCCGGTTGCTTATAACGCCTCATGAAGATTAGTAGCGTTGCACAGAGGGTGTGATTGTCTG
>NW_005224178.1:0-220 GCF_000412655.1 Myotis brandtii
GATATGAGAGAGACAAATCAAATTGATTGGTTGCCTTCTGCACTGACCCCAACTGCCCCTGACCATCCTACCGGGCTGGGCTGAGGATGGAACCTGCATTCCGTTCCCTTGAATCAAACCCACAACTCTTTGGTGGTCAGGCAGACACTCTGACCATTTGGCAACACCGGCCAGGGCGCCAGTTTCCATTTGGAGGCGTTTGGCTTTGGGCAAGCTACTC
>NW_005224179.1:0-220 GCF_000412655.1 Myotis brandtii
GGCGGGTACAGGTCAGAGGGCTTTGAGGGTCACTTGTGTGTCCAGTTGGGCAGTGTCAACCCAGGCTTCGCCCAGAGCCCTTGGGCAGTGCCCACGGGGCCCAGTGTGCTGGGCTGCTCTGGTGGACGGGCCCTGGCGGCGGGCACCCTCTGGCTCCACGCTTCTGAGCCCGTAGGTCCCGGGGATTCTACAGGGACAGGGGTGTGGAGAGCGGCTACAG
>NW_005224180.1:0-220 GCF_000412655.1 Myotis brandtii
GCCCCTCAGCTGCGCACAGGGCTCAGAGGGAGGCCAATGCTGCAGGGCCAGCTGATAGAAAGTATCTCCCGCGGCCTCGCTGGAGCAGGGAGAGGGTGAAGGACATGCAGGAGCCCACTCCTCTCCCGCCGGCTACTGGGCGGCCTCCGGAGCAGTGGTAGGAGGTGGCCATCCCCTGACTTCCTTCTCTTTTTTTGGAAAATGATAGAATGTGTATTTA
>NW_005224181.1:0-220 GCF_000412655.1 Myotis brandtii
CAGCCATGTCTAAATGCATAGTGATCAGCTTCAACAAGCATACTAGGGATCAAGAGTTAAGACTACCTCTCTTGAGTCAGGGAGCAGGCCCCTTGGGGGTGTTTGAACTAAGCTTTAGAGCTCAGCTGTCTCTGTCTGTCTTCCTGCAGTGATACAGGAGGGAGGGAGCCTGCAGCTCCCTAAAGGCCAAGTAAGAGAGCAATTTAAATTAAGATGCTAG
>NW_005224182.1:0-220 GCF_000412655.1 Myotis brandtii
AAGCCTTCGGGGACAGAGGTGGGGTCCCTCCCCTGGGTGAGTGCCTGGGGCCCTGACCCCAGCTGGGAATGAGGAGGTTCAGGTTTCTGGAGGTTCAGGTTTCTGGGCCTTCGATTGCGTGGGACCCCCTTGGATGCCGGATCTGCACACCCCTGAGCAGAGCTGTTGGTCCTTAAGGTCAGGTCTCCCTGAGGCGAGACACCTGCTCTTCCTGCTCCTG
>NW_005224183.1:0-220 GCF_000412655.1 Myotis brandtii
TAGAATGACTTAGCTGTGGGGCAATCAGCAAAACTTAGCCCCTGGAGCCAGACTGCCTGCCTGCCTTTGAATTCTAATTCACCACTTAATAGCGGTGGGACCTCAGCAGGTTGCTTAATCTCTGTGCCTCAGTTTCTTCATCTGTAAAGTGGAGTTGTGTGTCAGTTCTAGCTTTTGCTATGGAACAAACCACTTCAAACTTAGGGGCTTACAGCACTTC
>NW_005224184.1:0-220 GCF_000412655.1 Myotis brandtii
GCTGGCGGTTTCCGGGGCTCTGGTGGTGTGGCCTGTCTGCTGGAACTGTGCCCCTAACTAAAACGACGGTATGGGGGTTTGCCACCTCGCTGGCACCCGCGCCCAGGCCTCCCACTCGCCTGGTCTGTCCCTTGGAGGAGGAAGAGAGCCGCCGCATTCCGAGGGTTCGGCAGCTGCCTTGCCCACTTCACACCCAGGCGTATCCTGGCCTGAAGGGTGG
>NW_005224185.1:0-220 GCF_000412655.1 Myotis brandtii
TGTGAACACAGGACATTTTCAGGCAGATAAATTTTGGAGAAGAGAACACATGCCTTTGATATTTAGAAATTTTCATACAACAGAAGAGCTTCTGTGGACACCTTTAGGATTACTCTAATTTGAAGACCACTTTTTAGAAGGCATTTGGGTTAGAGCAAGTCTCTTCGCTCCCAGATACAGTCAGCAATAGTGATTCCATGACATGCCATCCACTTCAGTG
>NW_005224186.1:0-220 GCF_000412655.1 Myotis brandtii
CTACTCCCTTCCACTCTCTCTGAAAATCAATGGAAAATAATATCCTCAGGTGGGGATTTAAAAAAAGGGGGCTCCTCATGAATAAAATGAGACCCTTCCATTCATTACTCAAGAAATTGCAAGGGTTTTAGTCTTGTCCCTAGAACCTGGGACAAAGACCAAATAGGTTTCTTTTTTAAACCACAGTTGTGCTAAAATAAACAATAATCAAGAACACCCA
>NW_005224187.1:0-220 GCF_000412655.1 Myotis brandtii
GTGAGGGCGCTGTGCAAGGGGCTGGCTGGAGCCCAGAGGGGCTCCCCTCCCTCAGGTGTGCCGATTGGGCTGCGAGCATCCGGGGAAGGAGCATCCTTTTCAGGCTCAGGCAAGGGTGCCATCTACCTGCCCCACCATAGCCCTGGGGGAGCCGCTGGGGAGCCGCATGGGGCGGGGCAAATGCCCCACCTGTAGGGAGGCTCCGGAAGGGCAGCAGTGC
>NW_005224188.1:0-220 GCF_000412655.1 Myotis brandtii
ATGCTTGAAGGGAACCAGAAGGCAAAAACAAGGAAGATGAAGAAAACAGGGAAGACCTTTCTAGTCACCCTCTCTGCAGACCCTAATAGGGAATGGAATGGCAAAGGATAAATGTGATCTGCTGAGTCCTAGCCTTAGCACCACAAAGCAGACAATAGAATGGTAGAATTGAAGCTAAGAAACAAGTTTTTTTTTCTCTCTCTCTCTTTCATATATATAT
>NW_005224189.1:0-220 GCF_000412655.1 Myotis brandtii
TCTATAAGTAAATCAGAATTAACAGAAGATGCAAGGAGAACTTATTAAAGGACTAGAGGCCTGGTGTATGATCAGGACCCATCAGGGACTTCTGACTGCCTTCCGGGGCCTTCCTTCATTCTGTGCCATCCCCTAGTGGTCAGTGCACGTCATAGCAAGTATCGAACTCTCGTCTCCTGGTCGAACTCCTGAGGGGACACGTTGCATATTAGCCTTTTAT
>NW_005224190.1:0-220 GCF_000412655.1 Myotis brandtii
CTCTTGTTTTATTGTTGAATAAGAACTCCTTTTTTCCATGATGCTCCTTGATTTGTTATTACCGCATATAAGGATAATTTTTCAAGTGATGTTATTCAGTTTTCTAGGGTGATAGTTAATATGCCTTGCAGAACACAAATATTGTTATTTAATTTTCAAAAAAATTTTCTCATGTATTCTTTTGCCTTTATTTCATTGACAAGATTGTTATGGTTAAATA
>NW_005224191.1:0-220 GCF_000412655.1 Myotis brandtii
TCTATAAGGAACAGAATTTCTTCATCTTAGTGGATTCAACTGTGTCCATGTCCCCCCTAAGTTCATGTTCTTTGTCCACATTGAGGAAAAATATGTCTCCCACAAACTAGTACGGTAGTTCTCCCTTTTACTTTTTGCAAAAGAAAAGGTAGTTGGTTTATTTTTCATGTTTTGATCCATCATCCATCTGACATTGATTATTGTAAATGGTGGAGGCAGG
>NW_005224192.1:0-220 GCF_000412655.1 Myotis brandtii
AGAGTTTCAGTTGGAGAAGATAAAAATTTTTGGAGATGGACGGGCATGATGATTGTACAACAATCTGAATGTATTTAAAAACATTAAATACATTCATTCTGAACTGTACACCTAAAAATGGTTAAAACCTCAATAAAAAAATTCTATCCTCATGGAGCTTACACCCTAGAGCAGTGGTTCTCAACCTTGGCTGCATTTAGAATCACCTGGGAATCTTTTT
>NW_005224193.1:0-220 GCF_000412655.1 Myotis brandtii
CAGGCCCGGGCTGAGGCCTCCGGCCCGAACCCACCCACTCAGCACACGGGTGGCACAGCTAGGACGAGCCTGTGCGGACGCTGAGGTGCATCCCGACAACAGGCAGCTCAGCCGCTGGGGGGACAGCCACCAGGGGAGCCCATGCCCTGTTCACCCCTCTGGAGCCACCAGGCCTCACAGGGCGTCCCTCAGCGAGGCCACCCTCGCGCTGGCGGGGACA
>NW_005224194.1:0-220 GCF_000412655.1 Myotis brandtii
TGTTTATATCATCATAGAAAATAGCCTAGAAGATGATACACCACAATTTAATTGTAGTTAATTTGGGGAATGGGCGGAGGCTTTGAGTGTGCTTCATTCAGTGTTGTTGGATTTTTTAAAACAAATAAGTACATACTTCATAATTTTAAAATAAAAACATTTAGTCAATTAAAAAAAAACTTCAAAAAGGGTTCACAAAATCTTAGAGATGAACAGACCC
>NW_005224195.1:0-220 GCF_000412655.1 Myotis brandtii
CTCAGGTCACCTTACTGTGGGCTAAGCACAGCCAGCAATGACTAAGTTAGGTCCATGTTTTACAGGCAGCATGCAGTGATTCAGAGTGAATGCGTGTTCGTACCAATTTCACCCCTTCCTCTGGAACAAGCCCCTTCTATCTTCTCCCTATGCCAGAGAAGCCAGCCATGGCCCAAGGCAGGTTCCCACAGCCCAGTGAATTTGCCGTTGTGACTTCTTG
>NW_005224196.1:0-220 GCF_000412655.1 Myotis brandtii
AGCACTAACAGAGCAGACAGCAGATCGGACCCTGTCTGCCGTCAGCGGAGTTTGACGGGACCTGCCCCTGGGGCACAGCGTGACAGGTGCGAGGCCACTTCTCCTCCAGGAGGTGAGGCGGGCGTAAGGATGAGATGAAATGAGATGAGATGAGATGAGATGAGATGCGTGTGAAGGACACCACATAACAAAGCAAACAACAGTTTGCTTTAACTTAAAA
>NW_005224197.1:0-220 GCF_000412655.1 Myotis brandtii
CGTATATCCTGAGCATACGGCCTTAGGTGTTTTCCAGCTGTGTGTAGCTGCTCGTATAATTAAAACAATTTATTTTTTTAATGTGTTACTGAATTAATTTTATCTTTTAGTAATCATGTATCTTTTGCCATCATGGGCACTGATAGTAAAGCTACCCTGTGTGAGAGTTCCCTTCATGCACAGTAACGGAGGACCCTGAGTGTATGTCAGGGGTGGCCTG
>NW_005224198.1:0-220 GCF_000412655.1 Myotis brandtii
GCTTCATTTTGTGTCCCTAATCTACCAACCACAAAGATGTGCATACATTAGGTGCTTCGTAAGTACTGTTAATAATGAGAGAGCAAACGGTCTTGGAAATAAGGCCTCTTTCCTGGAAACCTCCAGAGCTCAAATAAAGTATTTCTCGGTGACAGGAAAACAGGAATTGAAATCAAGAAACCTGGATTCAGGCCCTAGCCAGTTTGGCTCAGTGGATAGA
>NW_005224199.1:0-220 GCF_000412655.1 Myotis brandtii
GCCAGAAGTCCAAGTTCAAGGTGTTGGCCCAGCCACACTCCTCCAGAGTCTCCAGGGGAGAGGATTTCCTTGCTTCTCCCAGCTCCTGGAGTCGCCTGACATTCTTGGTTTGTGACAGTGCACCCCCAATCTCTGCTGTCCCTTCACATGCCCCCCCCTCTGTATCTCTGTGTGCCCTTTATTTCTGTTATAAGGACAGTCTCATTGGATTCAGAACCCA
>NW_005224200.1:0-220 GCF_000412655.1 Myotis brandtii
GAGCAAAGAGAATGATGGTTTTTCTTACTCACGGTTGAGCACACCCACAACCCAGCCAGCAATGAATGTCACATTATGTTTTGAGAGCTGCACTCTAACTGGAACATAGGCAATGTGTGTTCAGAGTAGAGCACCTAGGACTATAAAAGGGCTAAAGAACACCCTGAAGAAGAGAATATTTTTCCAGAAGGAGCTATGCTATAGTGGAGGACTGAAAACT
>NW_005224201.1:0-220 GCF_000412655.1 Myotis brandtii
GTTCAGATCTCGAAGGAGACTGCAAGTCAAATCTTCTAAGGCCCCACCATGCTGCTTAAATGGTCTTTATTGTAAAGTAACTCAAAAGACCCTCTGATGGACCCACTCGTTTGCTTACACTTTAAGTCCCCTTTTATTTGTTGTTCTTCAACTAACCAGCTGTGTGACTTCAGGTGTGGAGCTGGCCTAAGCCAGCAGTTGGACATCCCCCGAGGGCTCC
>NW_005224202.1:0-220 GCF_000412655.1 Myotis brandtii
CTCTCTTATGTTCACACATTCCACACACTCTCTCTGACTGAGACGGCAAAGGCTTCAGATGGAGGAATTTGGGGAGGAACAACAGTTTGTTGAATGTGTGAAGTTTGAAAAGCCTGTTAGACATCCAAGTGGATATGTTGAGTAGGCATTTGGATATATGAATGTAGAGTTCAAGGGGAAAATCTGGACTGGAATATGTATACATTGAGAAGTCATCAAC
>NW_005224203.1:0-220 GCF_000412655.1 Myotis brandtii
ACTTTTAGTCACTTAGCCTTTTATATATATAGATTGTAATCAATATGAGTGACTGAAATAACACTGGGAAACAATGGTGGCAGAGAAATGTGACTATGCATGTACTTTAGAAGAAGAATGCTTTGTTAGCAGTTCTCAGGCCTTTTGTTTGTTTGTTTAAATCTCCAGAACTCATTATACTCATACTCTTGAGACTCATTGAGGATCCCAAAGAGGTTTT
>NW_005224204.1:0-220 GCF_000412655.1 Myotis brandtii
TTCGGTTCACCTATCATTTCTAACAAGCATGTTTTCCTCTGGGAAGTTCCAGGGACGTGGAAGTGAGCAGGTACATCTCCTGCCACCATTCTTTGCTTTGTGGCACTTTATTGCCACATCACAGTTTGAAGTCCTTGTCAGATATCATTGCTCCTCATTTTGGGGGAGGATTGGGGTGGGAATAGGGATGAAATGTATACATTTGTGAGACCAACCTGAG
>NW_005224205.1:0-220 GCF_000412655.1 Myotis brandtii
GCCACAAAATGGCCATGTGCAAAGCAGAGGCGGGGCCCAGTGGCCACTCCACGTGGTGAAGCATGGGGGTCCCACAGCTCTGTGCAGCGCGGTGGAGAAGCCGTTCCTGGCATCTCCGCCGACTCACGCGGAGAAGGCAGGTCCTGGCAGAGGAGGGTCATGGAAGGAGACAGTAGTTGCAGATGATCAGTCTTTCAGGGGAGGGCAGTTGGGGGTGATC
>NW_005224206.1:0-220 GCF_000412655.1 Myotis brandtii
AGTCTAATAAGGACTTTATATTCAGCTGCCAACATGCTGAAACTACACAGAAAAAAAAGGGCACATTTTGAACTGCATTGTGCATTTAAATCAGCCAGATGCGGACTGTGGTAAATTCTTCATGTCAAATAGTCCAGGTTGCATACATTGTAAAGAAATGAAAATAATAGGTAGAAGGTTGTATACTCAAATTAATCTTAAAAACTTTATCCTTTTTTTT
>NW_005224207.1:0-220 GCF_000412655.1 Myotis brandtii
TCTGTCCCTTCCCAGCATTTGTCAGTCATGAACTTGCCTCCTCTTCCTTTGGATCAGATGGGAAATTTCTAGCCATGCATTTCCTCAGGGAGAATTTTCTCTTGCATAGTTTGAGTTGAGGGAAGGGCTTGGCTTGGCCATCAAAACTTAAATACCATAGTTTTTTGCATCCACTCCCCATCCCCCTAGACCAGCGGTTCTCAACCCGTGGGTCGCGACC
>NW_005224208.1:0-220 GCF_000412655.1 Myotis brandtii
AAAAAAATAAACAAATAGGACTACATCAAACTAAATTTTTTGCACAGTAAAGGAAACCATCAAAAAGTGAAAAGACAGCTCACTTAATGGGAGCACATATTTGCCAATGATACATCTTATAAGGGATTAATATTCAAAATTTATAAAGATCTCAAAACCAAAAAAACACAATCCAATTTAAATATGGACAAAGGGCCTGAATAGACACTTCTCCAAAGAG
>NW_005224209.1:0-220 GCF_000412655.1 Myotis brandtii
TCTGGTAGAACACAAAACATACTCGGGAGCTATGCAGCAAGGCAAACATCTTTACATCTACATAGAAGGGTGAGCACACATGGTCTGGAAGTATGCATACACCGAGCAGGCTGTCTGTTCGGGATTTATGATCCCTGATGCACGTGACCTGTCCCTTGCTCAGGTGCACAGTCTTTCGCAATGGGCTAATTCAAAGGGAGGAGTTGGCCTTTGCTGTTTC
>NW_005224210.1:0-220 GCF_000412655.1 Myotis brandtii
TCAGAGGTTTCCAACACATTTTATTTTGCAGACCACTGGATTGTAGTTTTTGAGGACCAACATCTGTATAAATCCCTATAAAATGTCCAATTAACTTCAGTTCTGTAGCAGCCTCTCAGGTACTGCACACCATTCTATGGCTTGAGCTCGTGACACATGCCGGACAGGCTGCTCTTGGGCTTCCGAAAGGGGGAGTGTCCACGGTAAAGCCTCTTCCAGG
>NW_005224211.1:0-220 GCF_000412655.1 Myotis brandtii
TGGGCTGGGAGGGCTCTGGGGGTGGTGTCTGAGCCCCGTGTCGCCTCCACTGAGTGCTGGGTGTCCGTGAGGGCGTGGGCCCACCCGGGGTGACGGTGATCACAGGGAACGTCCTGTGCTCTTCACCCCGGGAGGTCGTGGTCTGGCCGCCTCCGGAGCCCGCGGTGCCTACGACTGCCCTGTGTGGCCGTGTGGGGTCCCGCACGAGGCGTGGAGGAAG
>NW_005224212.1:0-220 GCF_000412655.1 Myotis brandtii
TCTTCGACGGCTTGACTGCTGAGCAGCTTGCAATAGTCTAGTTTCTGGAGGGAAGAACTAAAGAAAGAAGATTCCAAGGAACCCTGTGTGTTGTCTTTGATTGGTGACTTTAAAGTAATACTGCTTTTCTTTAAAAAACTTTTTTGCTAAAATTTTAACAAAGACAATGTCATAATCACATATAAAATTAGTTAAGCAATAACTATTTGTAAAACTAAGG
>NW_005224213.1:0-220 GCF_000412655.1 Myotis brandtii
ATTTAGGCTCATAGCTAAATATTGACCAATTTTAAAGAATATATCTCAAAAGACTGCATCAGGTAAACCATTAGCATTTTTCATTTTGTAAGATTTCTCAGGATTATTGGAGCAAAAACGACAAGGAGCAGATTCAATAAAGTGTTGCTGTAGTCATTTGTTAACCCTTATTAACCAACTAGAAGCCCAGTGCACAAAATTCGTGCACGGGTAGGGTCCC
>NW_005224214.1:0-220 GCF_000412655.1 Myotis brandtii
TTTTTTTTTGTTTCACCACCAAATTAATGTATATCCTCAGTGTTCCTAAGTTTACCCTTTAGAGACTGCCCTTACTACCACCCACCCATCTGGCCCCTGCCCAACTCTATGACCTCATCTTCTACCAATCTCTTCTTCACCCTCTTATATTCCGCCACAATGGCCTCTTTCTGTTGTTCCAGCATGTCAAGACCTTGGCAAGAGCTGTTTCCTTTGCCTC
>NW_005224215.1:0-220 GCF_000412655.1 Myotis brandtii
ACATATCATATTCTTTCAAACATATGTATACACAGAAGATTCACCTGCTTTTTTTTTTTTTAATCATTTTCTTTCCTGCTCACCTCAATCTGATGAGGGTAATAAGGAAATAGATTTTACACATTGGGGGAGAGGGAGTGTTAGAAAAGAAGATGAGGCAGAGCCCCAATTTTGTTTTAAAAAAACAATTTAGACACACATAGAGCAGTTAAATAAAAGT
>NW_005224216.1:0-220 GCF_000412655.1 Myotis brandtii
CCTTCTAAGGTTTCAATGATGAGCATTTCTTTATTTTAAATCTATTTTAGTCTAGATTAGTCACTTCACAAGTCTGGTGTCAATTTTAGTATTTTCTTTCAAAACTGCTTTGAAAACACCACAGGACATATTTTCTATTTAATTTTTGTGGGTATTAAAAACCTATTCTGAATAAACACTTTGAAATATTTTTATTTTTATTGATTTCAGAGAGGAAGGG
>NW_005224217.1:0-220 GCF_000412655.1 Myotis brandtii
ATAAGTAGACTTTGAATAAAGCAGATTATCTTCCACAGTGTGGGTGAGACTCATCTAATCAGTTGAGTGCCTTAAAGAAATAACTGAGGTTTCCTAAAGGAGAAAAACATCTGCCTCAAGGCTGCAACATGGAAATTGTACCTGGGTTTTTAATGGGCAGCTTTTGGACACAAGATTCCTGGCCTACTCTAAAGATTTCATATTTATCAGCCCTGAAATT
>NW_005224218.1:0-220 GCF_000412655.1 Myotis brandtii
AAAAAAACATAAAGCACATATGTACATACCTGGAAGTGATCAAACTTTTTTCTTCAATAAATAAATGGGGGATGGCGACGTAACCACTAAACTATGTACTTCGAGTCCTATGTAACCCCGAGGACTGTCTGCATTATCTCAACAGGCTAAAAAGTGATCAGTGTGGATTCAGATGGTCTGCTTTTAATGAAAACAAGGGTGGAAAGGCACACTTGAAAGA
>NW_005224219.1:0-220 GCF_000412655.1 Myotis brandtii
GATGTCTCTTGAGCCTAAGCTGTGCCATCATGGGGGAGGGGCGCTGTTGGTAGAGTCAAACTGTTCTTATTGCCTACTTTAGAGCATTCAAATTCTAATTTTTCTTCCTATAATGTGCTGGGACTTTCCTCTGGAAACCTGGGCTTTCCTAAGGCTCTCTAATCCACTGGTGACTGGCTGAGAGTGTTTTCCCGGCCTCCCAGATCATGGCTGAGAGGGG
>NW_005224220.1:0-220 GCF_000412655.1 Myotis brandtii
TGTGATTCTAATCACCTTTCATCATTCCTGTAGTGAACAAGTACCACTAAAAATACCAATAATTAAGTCTTTCACCAGAAGAATGAACAGAACTTGAAAGTTTAAGAATTTTAAATGGGGAGAAAAACAGGGTGTGGAAAGTAATTTAAGAATGGCAGCTGCTAACTGATTGTTTGACTCACACCTAGCATTGAGTTTCTTCTTTGGGGAATTGGTATTG
>NW_005224221.1:0-220 GCF_000412655.1 Myotis brandtii
GGCGTGGAGTCGCGCAGCCGTAAGCGGGTTTGGGGGTGACACATCCTCTTCCCGCCTCGGATGGAATGGCCGGTGGGGATGTCATCCTGCAGCCGGGCGCCTGCTCACAACGCGGGTGTCACAGGCGGAGGCCCCCCCCTCCCATCACTCACGCGGGGACGAGCAGCCGTAATGAGCCCCATGGCTCGCTGGGGACTCAGAAACATAGTCCTGGGACGGG
>NW_005224222.1:0-220 GCF_000412655.1 Myotis brandtii
TACCTCACCAGGCCTCATACACTTTTGCAGGTTGTACACCCTGGAGACCTAAAGAATTCTGTTGAAGTCGCCCTGAACAAGTTGCTGGATCCCATCCGGGAAAAGTTTAATACCCCTGCACTGAAGAAACTGTCCAGCGCTGCCTACCCAGATCCGTCGAAGCAGAGTAAGGCCAGTGGGGGAGGGGGTGACATCATCTGGAATGATAGCCTGTCAGTGG
>NW_005224223.1:0-220 GCF_000412655.1 Myotis brandtii
TTTCTAAAATCACACAGAATATTGACTCATAAAATCTTAGGATTTAAAGAGACTGAAATAATATAGTTCAATACTTTAAATAAATTTCATGTGGAATGTCAAATTTAACTTATATATTTATTACCTGTTTCACTGTGCTTAAAACACCCCTGCCTCATTTATTCTCAGAAGAAAAAAAAAGTACAATAATCCCATATAATAAAAGCCTAATATGCTAAGT
>NW_005224224.1:0-220 GCF_000412655.1 Myotis brandtii
AAGGATACAGCACACATTCCATTGCCAAAACTAAGCCTTGTGTCCACATTTAACTGAAAGGGAGGCTGTTCAGAGTATCCGGCTAAAACTAGAGGGTTCTATTACTCACAGAAGACGAAAACAGAGTTTGAAGGAGGACCAGGAGTCTCTAGCATAGGAGAAATATACAGGACCTAATGATGGCTTGGATTGGGGCATAAGAGAGGGGCAGGAGTAGAAG
>NW_005224225.1:0-220 GCF_000412655.1 Myotis brandtii
CAATAATATGTCACGGGTTCCCAGAGGCACCGAAGTATGACGCCCTTTGGTTAAAACTACCACTCAGAGAAGATGACAGTCTCTTAGTTGGTGTAATATATCGCTCGCCCTCAAGTGACATCACTGACGACACAACACTCCTGACACACATGCGAACTTTCATATCGTCCCACAACTCCAGCCATCTCCTTATAGTCGGCGACCTAAACGCACCACATGC
>NW_005224226.1:0-220 GCF_000412655.1 Myotis brandtii
CTCTGTTCCCTCCCACAAACTGCCCTCTCTTGCTTCCCCTGCTGAAGATTCATTGCAGAGTAGGGTCCACTTTTTGAGGGGCAGACACTTCTCGGTGATTTCCACCTGGGGGCCCCAGGACAGGAGAACCCCCTTTCCTCTGCCCCCTGCGACCTCCACCCGCAGCTAACCCCACGTGTCCCCACGCAGGTCCTGATGGCGGTCGGGGTTCGGCCCCACA
>NW_005224227.1:0-220 GCF_000412655.1 Myotis brandtii
ATATAGTCACATTTTGAGGCACTGAAATTACGACTTCCACAAGGAAATGCCTGTTGGGGGATTGGGGAGGGGGGTGGGCACAGTTCAGCCCATAATACCTATCAACGCTTTAAAATGTATCAAAAGAGATAATGCATCTTTCCCTACCCCCTGATGAAAACTACTGGGTTTATTATTTTTCTGCTTACTTATCTAGATCCCCTGGGGATTCAATTCAGAA
>NW_005224228.1:0-220 GCF_000412655.1 Myotis brandtii
CACCACGATGTCCAGAATTGGGACCAGACAGCCATCGTCAACTGACTGGTCACGTTCACGCATCTCATACTAGGACTGGTTGTTGGGACCCGCGACCGGTGATCTTGGCCACGGTAAAAGGAGAGTCCGTGTGAGCTGTTTATGCTTACATAACTCCGGATTGAACAGGTGTATTGCGATAGATTCAGCTATATTTAGCAGTTTGCGTCTGACTGATTTG
>NW_005224229.1:0-220 GCF_000412655.1 Myotis brandtii
ATGTTCAAAATGGCAATTCCAAATCATCAATAAAAAAGTGATGAGCAATATGCAGTCTGAGAAGAGACAGGACTAGATTATATAGATACTGTACAAATACTTCATTGAGATCACTTTGCATTTTGCTCATGTGTATTACTTTGCAGCTTAAAAATATGTTCACATTTTTGTCCCAATCCTTCTTCTTCCCCTCCCCCCTTCCTTTTCTTCCTTTCTGTCT
>NW_005224230.1:0-220 GCF_000412655.1 Myotis brandtii
AATTCTTTAATGTGAAAATAAAAGTGTAAAGGACTAACAGATTTTAGTCAATTATTATGTAATCTTGCAGTGGGCAGTGCTAAGCTGATCACAAAGCCAAAACCTTAAGGGGAAAACAGATTGATCTTATTTCTTGTCTTTTGTTTTATCAATTAAAGTATTACATATGTCTCCTTTCCCCCGCCCCCATGACCTCTCCCCAGCGCTTCCACCCCCCAGC
>NW_005224231.1:0-220 GCF_000412655.1 Myotis brandtii
ATATCATCAGAGACTGTAGAATTTATATTATGATATCTTCTCAAAAGGAAGAGAAAAAAAACAGTTCTTCATAGGAGTTTTTTCTTTATCTTAAATGTCAATGATCACAAAAACTTCTGGTTTCTCTTCAGTATAGTCCTGCATGGCTGAATATGGTATTGCCTTGACTTCAGTTCCCTGAGGATGCTTGGTCAATGAGAATTCTCTCCACCCAATTGAC
>NW_005224232.1:0-220 GCF_000412655.1 Myotis brandtii
CACACACACAGCACCTCACTTTTGGGGTGCATATTGGTTACAAACCTTACTTTATTAATCTTGCCTTCTGCCCAAAGTAGGTTTTTATAGGCCGAGTAAAAAGGCCCCGCCCACTGTGGTTTCTAATGGAAGAGCTGGCAGCCGTCACCCCAGGTGGGGTGCACAGGGGATCCTGGGTGAGGTGACACAGGGTGGGATGTGAGGGAAACTTCTCGCCCCC
>NW_005224233.1:0-220 GCF_000412655.1 Myotis brandtii
CTGAGATACCAAGTGCAGGTCAGGCTAGTCCTGGGAACGTGAGACAGAAAAGTGCTGCTTCTTTGTGGCCAAGAAGACAAGAGGCAACGCTCCGGCTGTCGGGGAGCGTTTCATCACTCGCCTGTTGGTTTCGCCGTCCCCGTACTATTCAAATGCAGGCTGTGTTGAGGATATGAAACGGATTGGAGATATACATTCAGGAAATGGAATGGATTTGAGG
>NW_005224234.1:0-220 GCF_000412655.1 Myotis brandtii
ATGCGAGAGAGAAAACGACCCAGCGGCTGGTTCTCGGACAGGACTGGGGTGATGGGGACCCTGGCAAGTCTCCATGAAGAAAAGGGGGGGGCGGGGAAGACGCAAACCCCACCATTACAGCACCACCCAGTCTGTGACCAGGTCAGCGCCCACCGTGACGGCCACGGGCAGGCCTGCAGGCGCTTTGGCCACATCGGCTTCTGCTGCACATCCTTGTTTG
>NW_005224235.1:0-220 GCF_000412655.1 Myotis brandtii
CACAAAAACAGAGTAGTGTGAAAGCGAAATTCTAATTACTTAAATTTAAATCTTATTTATATTTAAGGCCTGGATGAGTGAGTGCAGCAATTACCACAGATTCTGAACTAACTGAAACACAAAACAAGATCATCCTCTCTTTCTTTTTACCTCTTTCCTTTTGCAAAACCAAAATATTGCCATCCTTGAGCTTTAAACATACATTTTAAATGAATTGAAA
>NW_005224236.1:0-220 GCF_000412655.1 Myotis brandtii
CTACACAGAGGCCTAATCGAACCGTCATTCAGACTAGGTGGGTCCCGAGAGGAAGTCAGGGACGCCTGGGCAGTAAAGGATGGTGGCTAAGGAGTCACGGAAAACTAACTACATGCGCTGGGGTGGGGAGAACCTTGCACTCACTGCATCCCTTATTCAAATCAGCACATGGATCATATTTCATATTTTAATTTTTTTAAAAATATATTTTATTGATTTT
>NW_005224237.1:0-220 GCF_000412655.1 Myotis brandtii
CTGGGCATGTGCCCTGTGACCGGAACCATGACCTCCTGGCTCATAGGTCGACATTCATAGGTTGAGCCATGCCAGCCAGGCTTTAGCTGCCAATCTTTATGAACATGATACATTATTTTGTTGTATAGCCCGGGTGGTCCCTGAATGCTATTTTCAATTTCCCTTTTTCTTTTGAAAAATGTACCCAACTTGCCTTCCTGTATCCTGCTCCCTTTCACCT
>NW_005224238.1:0-220 GCF_000412655.1 Myotis brandtii
TCTCTGAAATCAATAAGAATATATTTAAAAAATAAAAAAATATATAAAATGCTCCATTTTTAAAAAGCTTTATATATAAAATGTTACTAACAAACCTTTTCTCTTCACTTACCCCAACTATTTTATCTGGCATTCTCTAGAACAATACAGAATGGAGAAAAAGTAGGTTTACAGTTGTGACTGTCCTATATAATAAAAGGGTAATATGCAAATCAATCGA
>NW_005224239.1:0-220 GCF_000412655.1 Myotis brandtii
CAGCTCCAGATTCTATTTTCTGACCATTTCTGGGAAATACGTTTCAACACACCTTAAAATTCTAGGAGATTATTGCTCTTTCCCTGGTGCAGACTCAAGTTAAAGGGATAAAGTCTTAGGCAGAATTGGAAGGACATAGAGATTTCCATGTAGGATAGAGGAGGTAAGTCTGATTTTAAAGCCACCCTCCACTCCAGGTTTATTGAGATACAATTGGCAT
>NW_005224240.1:0-220 GCF_000412655.1 Myotis brandtii
CTCAATTAAGGAATTAGGTGCTGTGTTGAATTCAATAAAAAATAAGATAGTCATGGTCCCTGTCTTCATGAAGTTTACAGCCTGTAAATTACATATGAATGTAAACCATTAAAGTACAAATACCAGAATGTATCCATTCAAATAATATCTCATTTGAAAATATCCACCACGGAATTTCATAGTGGAAATAGTTACCTCCTCTGAAGTTTTTTTGTTTTTT
>NW_005224241.1:0-220 GCF_000412655.1 Myotis brandtii
CAGTAACCTGGCCCCCCAGTGGAGACACACTGGGAAGTATATGTGGGCTCTCCCCTTGGGGTACCCATGGGTGTAGATTAGGAGCAGGCTCATTGGGCCTGAATTAGGGTAGAGCCAATTCAAGCAGAGGTTTCCAGAGCAGTGGTAAGAAGGGGACCTGGATTAATATGGGGAGTGGGGGCCGTTTTAAAGGATGCAAGGGAAGAGGAGAGATCATCAG
>NW_005224242.1:0-220 GCF_000412655.1 Myotis brandtii
TGTATTGCCTACTCCTTGTTATAACCAGCCATGCCAGGATGTCTACTACATCTCCAACATGCCCTAGGCTTTCACCATGGCAGGACCATGGGCATGTAGTCAGGACAGCTGCACAGGGCCCATGCTCAGAAGGGCCCTGTGCACCGGGCCTGACACCTAGTTTAATGCTCTGTTTTACTGTCTTAAGATTCCTAGTAATTTTATCTTTGAACTTGTGTTT
>NW_005224243.1:0-220 GCF_000412655.1 Myotis brandtii
ACTGGAATCTGTGCATTAACCAGATCCGCGAGTTGGAGAAGCACTGCCTTGGACCACAGTTTTCACCCTGGCTGCACATTAGAATCCTCTGGCCCGGGACCCATCCAGAACCATTAAATCAGAACCACTGACGATGTTAACAAGTTCCTTGTGCAGGTGGCATTGAGAACTGCCGGCCCAGCTTGATTGTTTCAAGAATGAATGAGCTGGGGGTGAACTC
>NW_005224244.1:0-220 GCF_000412655.1 Myotis brandtii
GACAAATCCTTGTGTCAAGGGCTGACTTTCAATAGATTGCAGGGAGGGAACTGCTCTGCTACATATGAAACCCCGACCCAGAAGCAAGTCTCTATGAATGGCTTAGCACCAGGGGCTGATGGGGGCCAGCCGGCTGGGGGAGGGGCCTCAGGAGGTTGGCTGAGGGAGCGCAATGACCACCAGGGGGCAGCTCCTGCATGAGTGTCTGCCCCCTGGTGGT
>NW_005224245.1:0-220 GCF_000412655.1 Myotis brandtii
CAAATCTCTCCCCCTGCGGTTCTGCACGTAAACATCCTGCCAGCCCATGCGTCGGCCACGCGTTTTCCTACTTCCTAGGGAATGACCTCAAGACTGAAAGAGGTGGGTGTGCGGTGCAGTCACAGGCCCTGGAAGCGTTAGACGCAGAGGACAGGGTGTCTGATGACAATCCTCTTACTCCTATTTATGGGGAAAGGTTGGTTGTGTGGTCGTCATGCCC
>NW_005224246.1:0-220 GCF_000412655.1 Myotis brandtii
GGTCTGATTCGTGCTTCCTGACTCAAGCACTTTGGCTTCTTCCCGAAGGGTTTCTCAGGAAGGGTTTCTCAGTGGCAGGAGCTTGCTCAGCCCTTGTTATGCTGGAGAGTTACTGCCCTCAACAGCAACCCTCACCAAAGAAAGGAGAAAGCCAGAGGATAAATACCCCTTTGAGCCTTTGAACCCTAGCTGGTTTGGCTCAGTGGATGGAGCGTAGGCC
>NW_005224247.1:0-220 GCF_000412655.1 Myotis brandtii
AATGAAACCTAAATGGAAAATGGGAAGCTTCCCACTGTTCCCCGGGAACTGGGAATTCTGACTTCTGTCCTGGCGATTCGGCTGTCTGACCGACTCCGTACAGCGACTTTCTGAGGCGCGGAGTCCGCAGGGCCCCCAGCACACTGCCACCGTCCTCCCGGCGACGGAGGGTGCAGACAGCGTGCCCCGTGTCTCGGGTTTTCTCCAGGTTCTCCTCTCG
>NW_005224248.1:0-220 GCF_000412655.1 Myotis brandtii
GGGCGCATGACATCCGCCCTCTCCTGTGCTAAATCCAACCCAGAGAGAGTGGAAATGTTCTTTGCTGCAGAACATAACCTTCTTTGAGAGTCTCTGAGCAAGTGTTCTTCTCTAGGCCTGAACCCCAATTGAGTAGGAAGGTTTTCCTGGTTCTTCCAAAGCAAAGAGGCTATTTTGAGCAAAGTGGGTAAGGAAGAGGAATGGAAGCACCCAGTTCATG
>NW_005224249.1:0-220 GCF_000412655.1 Myotis brandtii
GTAGAGTCTCTTTTCAGCCTTCCAAGACTGAGTCTTATGTAAGCCTTCCATCATCTTTACCATGTGGCATAACCAGAGACATCCAATCACCTCTTTGATGTTCTATTAGTTAGAAGTAATCCCATCCAGACTCACGAAGAGGGGATTATACACAAGAGGTCATTGGGGGTCATCTGAGGGCACGCCCCCCAAATGAAAATCATTTAAATAAGATTATAGG
>NW_005224250.1:0-220 GCF_000412655.1 Myotis brandtii
GGAAGCCCTCTCTCTAATGAGATGTGGCAACAAGCTCAGAGAGGGCACAAAACGCAGAGTCCCCTCCTCCGTGCTCTCTCTGGGGGGCACTGGGCAAATTTCTATTAAGTAAAGGAAGGAGTGATGGGGACATGGCCTTCGCTGGGTGGTGCTGGGCCTCTTGGTCGCGCTGTTCCTATAAGTAGCAGCCGTGGGAGTGGACAGACTAAGTGGGAGGAGG
>NW_005224251.1:0-220 GCF_000412655.1 Myotis brandtii
CAGGCTAGATTTCACTGTCCCTATGCTTTCTTTTGCCATTTTTATTGCCTATTTATATCCTCTCTTCCCAGCTAGTGTTCCTTAGGGGCAGGGACTTTGTTTCATTCATAATTGTGTCCTTAGTCCCTGATACACAATAGGTGCTCAATAAATACTTATTTAATGAATCAACAATGCCCCCTCCCTGCCACCAACACCTGTGGCTGTCCTTCAGTATCTG
>NW_005224252.1:0-220 GCF_000412655.1 Myotis brandtii
GTTCAATTCCTGGTCAAGGGCACATACCTGGGGTACTAGTTTTCATCTCCAACCCCAGTTGGGGCACATTCTGGAGGCAACTAATTGTCTCTCTCACATCGATGTTTCTCCCTCTACATTTCTCTCTCCTTCTCTCTCCCTCTCCCTTTCCTCCTTCCCCTCCACTCTCTAAAAAAAAGTCAGTGGTGCCTGGCTGGTGTGGCTCAGTGTTTGAGCATCG
>NW_005224253.1:0-220 GCF_000412655.1 Myotis brandtii
TTGCTTATTCACAAGAAAACTTTACAGGACTCAGCATATAGTGGTGCTCATACCTGAGATTTATTACAGTGAAAAAACTGGAGAAAAATCAGCAAGGAGTAAAGGTGTGTGTGACAACATGTTGAGGACAGCAGGCACAACCTTCCTTGAGCCCTCTCCCTGTGGAGTTACCAGGATGTGTTTAGATATTCCAGTGTCAAATTCTGACAACTCATGTGAA
>NW_005224254.1:0-220 GCF_000412655.1 Myotis brandtii
TGCCATAAACTTAAGAATACTCCAGAGGGCATTAGTAATTTTGGGGAAGACAAAGGTCACTGTTGCATCTCACATAGGTGTTCTCTTGTCTAATCCCATCATCACCTGTGTCCAGGCACTCTCCACAGGCCTCCCTGGAAACGGGAAAGAGATCATGTTCCTGTGAGCTTATCTCTTACTCATGAGGGTCATCACACAATAACTGCCCCTCCTGTGAAGC
>NW_005224255.1:0-220 GCF_000412655.1 Myotis brandtii
AACTTATCTGGCCACTGGGTAAAGCTAGCAATGAAACAACTGGTCCGCAATGTGTTAGGAAGGGGACATCTGTTTGGGAAGACAGAACACGCTAACGAGTATACCATGAGGTGATGGAGACAGACGTCATGAAACAATGCAGGTGAAATGATGGGGGATGCAGGAAAGGGCTGGTCACTGGCGCCTGGAGAGCGGAGAGCAGCTCACCCCTGGGTGCCTT
>NW_005224256.1:0-220 GCF_000412655.1 Myotis brandtii
GCCTCTGCTGTTGACAGTAGTGTTTGTTCATCACCATTGTAACTAACATTTATTGACCACCTAGCTACTACCTACCAAATATTGTTCTAGAAGCTATATTCATATTAACTCATTAGATCTTCCCACCAACGTTATGAGGTGCTATTCTGATGTCCATTTAATAAGTGAGCAAAGTGAGGCAGATAAGGGTTAAATAATGGGACCGAAGTCACACAGCTAG
>NW_005224257.1:0-220 GCF_000412655.1 Myotis brandtii
TTTCTTGCACAAATGAAAGCTCAAGGATAATAAAACATTGACAACTCGTGACAAGTCTCTAAAACTGTCTCGAGTTCCTTTTTCAATCAGATGGCATAGTACTCATATAAAGTGGATTGAAAAAAAAAAACAACAGGGAGTCAGCAGTGCTGACTCAGAATTTTGTAAATATACATGTGTGTTCTGACATTTATAGAAAAAGGCTGGAAGAAATATAGCA
>NW_005224258.1:0-220 GCF_000412655.1 Myotis brandtii
GGACCGTGAGCAACCAGCAGTCACAATTTCAGGAACCAGACCAGGCACTCAATTGCAGAGACCAATGAGGGTCCACTGAAGTCACCATCTGAATGCAAATCCCCTTCTCACCACTGCTCTCTCCACCCCTTCTCCCCTCAGATAATGTCATGACAGTGTCTTGGAGCTAAGTGGAAGGAGAGAAAAATTTTATATAATTAGCATTTTCTCAAAAGAGATT
>NW_005224259.1:0-220 GCF_000412655.1 Myotis brandtii
AACTAAAATAAAATACAAAGATTTTTAGAGCTGAAAAAGGGGTGGTTCATGTAATCCAGGGATCTTGCAACTGTAGTATGTGGAACACAGGGTTATAGAATTGTCTCCCGAAGTGAGAGGTTTAGAAGGTGGTCCTTGGTGTGGAGACAGGGGAGAGATTATAAACACAATTCTAGGCCCTGTTCTCATTGCGAACAGAAGATCAAGGGTTGTATGTTTC
>NW_005224260.1:0-220 GCF_000412655.1 Myotis brandtii
GTTGGGCTACGTGCACTTTCTGGTCATCTCCCTGGGTTCCCACACGTGGCCAGGTACCATGGCTCCATGCATTACCGCTACAACAACTTCTTCCAGGAGCTGGCCTGGCAGGACCCATTCCATAATATGGAGTCACAGAGCACCAAACAGGACACGCTGGACATCATGGTGAAAACAACAGGACATCACAGGGCCAACTGTGCCTACCAGTTGCCTATTG
>NW_005224261.1:0-220 GCF_000412655.1 Myotis brandtii
TCTCTAAATCTCTTGCTTTCTTAGTTTCCATTAGGATCCCTAAAGGGAGTGGTTTAATGTTGACATGGATCATGGGCCTCAGAGTCAAAGTCCTATCTTTGAATCCCGGTCCTGCCACTTTTTGGATGGGTCATCTTGGGCAAAATTCTCTAGCCTCCTCTGTAAAATGGGATCACACTGCCTATCCAGTGATCGGCAAACTCATTAGTCAACAGAGCCA
>NW_005224262.1:0-220 GCF_000412655.1 Myotis brandtii
GAAGAGGCCAGTGCCCCTGACTGAGCAGCCAGGTACTCGTGCTTTCAGAACCCTCGCGGCACCGGCTGAACGTCGCTGTCTCCCGTTGTTCCGTAGCGCTCGTCTCGGAGAGCAGAACCGAATTCACGCGAGGCCGGAGGCCATCCTGACAGGGTCACAGCCTCTGGGTCCATCTGTTTTGTTTTGTTTTGTTTTTTATATTTTATTGATTTTTTACAGA
>NW_005224263.1:0-220 GCF_000412655.1 Myotis brandtii
AATCAGCAGTTGGGAGCCCAGAAAGGCACAGGGCTGAGCTAGAAGTGGCTGATAGGGGCAGAAGGGAGAGCAGTGCGGTGGCAGAGGTAAGATGATGGTAGTGCTTACTTTACGTCTTTGCAGTTAAGCTGCTGCCTTGCCCCTTCAGCCCCTCTGAGCTGCTACTCTGTCTCAATTAGCATCGGGGTCACTCTCCACCTACAGGTTTCTTAGACCCAGA
>NW_005224264.1:0-220 GCF_000412655.1 Myotis brandtii
GCCTGTATTTCTGTCATGATCCCTCCTCTCTCCAGTCTCACAGGGCGGAGGAAGACAGAAGCTTCTTCCTTTGGGAGACTTGTCATTTCCCCTGGATTTTGTATCCTGTGCTCCTTCACACTGAAGCCCTACCCAAGTCTGAGTAGTTAGGAGCCATCAGGGGAGACATGGGATGAAAGTCACTGAAGAGTGACGATTTAATACATACAGTATGAAAAAA
>NW_005224265.1:0-220 GCF_000412655.1 Myotis brandtii
GCCTGTATTTCTGTCATGATCCCTCCTCTCTCCAGTCAAACAGGGCGGAGGAAGACAGAAGCATCTTCCTTTGTGAGATTTGTCATTTCCCCTGGATTTTGTATCCTGTGCTCCCTCATACTGAAGCCCCACCCAAGTCCGAGTAGTTAGGAGCCATCAGAGGAGACATGGGATGAAAGTCATTGAAGAGTGACGATTTAATACATACAGTATGAAAAAA
>NW_005224266.1:0-220 GCF_000412655.1 Myotis brandtii
CTGAGGAAGTGCATTTTAAATTTTATGTAATTTAAATATGAATGTAAATCGCCACATGTGGCTGGTGGCTACCATATTGGGTAGAAGAGTTGCTCCAAGGGCTCAGAGGCAGGTGGCCGTGAAGGGTGAGTGTGCAGGTGTGTCTAAGCCAGCTGTGTGGAGAAGCAGGCCAGTGTGGGACCGGGGTGCTCCTGGGCGGAGCTGCAGGAGCAGAGCTGAG
>NW_005224267.1:0-220 GCF_000412655.1 Myotis brandtii
CTCCCCATGTGCCCATATCTTTCTCTGGGTGCCATGGGGGAGGATGGAGTGGCCAGGTCAGTCAATAGGGACCCTAGAAAACAAACAAAGAAACTCATTTCAGGTCATGATAACTCCATTTTTCCTTTGTGTCATTTCATACAGTGCAAATAGAACACACATCACAGAACATAGTTTACAACAGTTTGTTTGTTTTTTTAAATATATTTTTATTGATTTC
>NW_005224268.1:0-220 GCF_000412655.1 Myotis brandtii
TGGATTTCGTGCACCAGGCCTCTGGTAGATAGATAACAAGGTAAGGTAAACTCGCATGTCAAATGGCATTCACCATGTCCCAGTCCCCACACCTCAGCTTCTTTCGGTCCCCATCTTTCTGAAGGCCACTACTAGCCACTCCAGGCAGAAGCTGTGGGCGTTCACGCCCTCCCCTCCTCCCCGTGTTTCTCAGGGTCCTCACTTGCTCTCGATCCTGCTG
>NW_005224269.1:0-220 GCF_000412655.1 Myotis brandtii
GAGGGCACCTGTTCTCACCCAGAAAATGCTGCCTGTTATGCAGAGCCTCGGTGGGGAAGACGGAGGACAAGCAAGGACAGACGACAGAGGTCCCGGGCCCCGGGCAGTGCCATGGGAGAGGAGGGGGGCGGGGTGCGGTGGAGAACAGAGTGAGCTGCTGCTGCTCTGCGTGGTCTCTCTAGGCCTTTGGCTTCAAAAACACTGATGTAGTTTGTATTGT
>NW_005224270.1:0-220 GCF_000412655.1 Myotis brandtii
CTCTCGCTCTGCTCTATGTCCAGTGGTCTTCTGCTCTTCCAAGTCTTCCAAACCTGCCGCTCTCCGCCAGCAAGGTCCCAGGAGCCCGCGGGCGTAGCTAGGTGCAAGCGACCTCGGCTCCCTGACCAGCAGAAGTCCCGGGAGCCCGTGGCTGCGGCCACCGTCGCCTCCAGGGGCGCCTGACACCTGCGTATGCAAATTAACCGCCATATTTGTTGGG
>NW_005224271.1:0-220 GCF_000412655.1 Myotis brandtii
AGAGGAGGCAGAGAGACAGTTCATTCCTGAGAGAGGGTACAGAAGTGAAGAGTGACTTTTCCGAGGACAGTGAAGTCGCCATAGTCCCCAGGATCCTGCGTGTAGAGTCCCTGGCTATTGCTGGTTCACAAGAGATGGTGTTGGGGTTTAGTAAATGCCTCTATTCGAGCGTTGCCCTGTAGCTCGGATATTAGTGACTGCCTGCTTGCCCTGGATTGGA
>NW_005224272.1:0-220 GCF_000412655.1 Myotis brandtii
GAAAAGATGCTCATAGGTCTATGTTAAATGTATTGGTGTCTCAAGTCATATACTAACTGCTCAGCCCATTCACTTCAACACCATGACTACATGGCATCTATGCCTGTAAAATCTAGGTGCATATAATGAGAAGTGATGTGGAATAATCCAGGTATGAAAGTCATAAAAATGTAAGGATAATAGAAAGAATTAACCTATTTAAATAGTCACCTTTCACAGA
>NW_005224273.1:0-220 GCF_000412655.1 Myotis brandtii
GCAAATAAAATTATGGCAAAAGTAAATATGTATAGTTCCACCCTATGATAAATGCTATGAAGCAGAAGATATCATGAGAAATTTAACAATGGAACCTATTATAGATTCTCACATCAGGAAAGATATCACAGAAATAGTAACATTTAATTTGAAACTAAGTTTCAAGTTAGCTAAGTAGAGAAGAGGGGGAGGGGATTAGAAGATTCTAGATCAGTGATGG
>NW_005224274.1:0-220 GCF_000412655.1 Myotis brandtii
TTCTCTTTTTACTGGATCATTCCCATCAGCAAGCAAACAGCTCCCTCCTTAAAACAAACAAAATAACAACAACAAAACCTCTACTCCAGCCACCATCTGTTCCCTTCACAGAAAAAAAGAAGGAGTTGTCCAGACGCCTCTACCCTTTCTTTGCCCGTTCTCTCCCCCGAGGCCACCTCCGCTGGGCTGCGCTGAGATCCCTCCTGGCAGGCTCACCGAG
>NW_005224275.1:0-220 GCF_000412655.1 Myotis brandtii
GGTCAGTCTTAGTTCTATGACTATGAAACAGGCAATTGTCAAACTGCCATTTCACATGTCAGCACTAAAGCAGATATATCCGGGCTTCTCTAAGAGCAAGGAAAGAGGAAGCCAGCCCCCTGGAGTCCTATAACTAAGATTAACCCTGAACTGTCTAAATCTCATGCCCTGAAATTTCCAAATCCTTATTCACTTTCCTTAGCAACTGAGGAAATCACAT
>NW_005224276.1:0-220 GCF_000412655.1 Myotis brandtii
GAAAGTCTACTCAGAAAAAAATTGCATAGGCGATATATTCATGCCTGCCCGCATTGATCCACTCAGGAGTCTATGAGCCAATCAAGTAGAGAGAAAAAATAGTTCCAGGAGCTTTTGCATCCATGTGCAGGGCCTGGTTGGCTTGTGACTTCTATTCTATCACAGAGACAGCCATGATGAAACGGGTTTCAAGAATGAAGGTGCCAGAGTGTGAGAAATA
>NW_005224277.1:0-220 GCF_000412655.1 Myotis brandtii
CAAGTGAGAATTATTATACTGCGGTGCTAACCTTTTTGCGATTATTTAAGTACTAATGTGTAATCTACATGTAGTTAACTATTTTCCTCCTTTTTTATTTCCTCACCCAAAGAGCGAGGATATTTTTTCTATTGATTTTTAGAGAGTGGGAGGGGAGGGGGAAGTATAGTGGGAAGGGGAGGAGAGAGAGAGAAGAGAGAAACATGGATGTGAGAGAGAC
>NW_005224278.1:0-220 GCF_000412655.1 Myotis brandtii
AACAGTACAATGATTATAAAGTTCATTCTCTTGGGATTCTCTGAATTTCCAAAGCTCACCGTTGTCCTCTTTTCAATATTCCTAGGGATCTACCTGATTACAGTGTCCTGGAATGTGGGCCTCATCACTCTCATCAGTACTAACTCCAATCTGCACACACCTATGTACTTTTTCCTCAGTTACTTGTCCTTGTTGGACATCTGCTATGTTTCTACTACTG
>NW_005224279.1:0-220 GCF_000412655.1 Myotis brandtii
CGCGCTGGGGTGGACAGCAGCTCGAATCATGCTGCGGCTTGCCCCGCCCACCCCACCCACCTCGCCCAAGACACTGCAGGCTTGATCCCACCCTGGGGCGGAGAGCAACTCAGATCATGCGGCCGCTCACCCCGCCTGCCCCGCCCACTCCACCCAAGACAGGGCAGGCCAGGATCTCCCCTTGGGCGGCGCAGTGGGATCTGCCTGCAGTATGCAAATT
>NW_005224280.1:0-220 GCF_000412655.1 Myotis brandtii
TTCCTGATACACAGCAAATGCTCACTAAAGTTTGATTATTTTTTCATCCTTTTTTTAAACTCATATTATCATTTTATCCCTTCAATTTAAGAAGGCCAACTAACTCTTCAACCAACATAGAACCCAGTATAAATTTAGAATAATTTGTGATAAAATTAACTTTTTATGATAATTTCAGAAAAAATAAAATTATTTTCTCTGTAATTCTTTTGCCTACAGA
>NW_005224281.1:0-220 GCF_000412655.1 Myotis brandtii
TCTCTGTGAGTGTTTATGATTTCCTGGTGCCCTGGAAAGGGTGACAGGCCGGGACTGGGACCAAGCGAAGGGGACCTGTGATGCGTGGACCAGTGACTGCCCTGCAGGGTGCGCCTCAGTTATGCGCATGGCTGTCAGCGTGTCGCTGTGGAAGGAAACCCAGAAACGGAGCCAGGGACCATGGGCGGGATGCTCTGCCATCCTCGCCATGGACCTGCGC
>NW_005224282.1:0-220 GCF_000412655.1 Myotis brandtii
TCTCTGTGAGTGTTTATGATTTCCTGGTGCCCTGGAACGGGTGGCAGGCCTGGACTGGGACCAAGCGAAGGGGACGTGTGATGCCTGGACCAGTGACTGCCCTGCAGGGTGCGCCTCAGTCATGCGCATGGCTGTCAGCATGTCGCTGTGGAAGGAAACCCTGAAACGGAGCCAGGGACCGCAGGCGGGATGCTCTGCCATCCTCGCCATGGACCTGCGC
>NW_005224283.1:0-220 GCF_000412655.1 Myotis brandtii
GGGTGAGTTGCTTTTCATGGGGCTTAATTTTTAAACTGTTGCTCTAGAGGTTGAGGAAGTGGCCACAGGAGCCCACAAGCGATCAGAGAAGCAGATCCTCTGTCCTCTCGGACAAATGGAACATCAGAAAAAGCATCCGTAAGTTACAGAGGAAAGAGGCCCCTGGCCGTGCTCAAAGCACCGTTCGATTTTGATATCCAGTCTGAGGACTCGATCACCG
>NW_005224284.1:0-220 GCF_000412655.1 Myotis brandtii
CATATAATCATTTAACAAAACATTATATATTTAATTTCTGAAATAAGGATCACGTGAAAAATATAAATGAATGAGATGTCTAATGAACCATATCTGTAAGATATGGTTCTAATTTTTAGAGTTGTCATATCTGGGTTCTACACCATGCTATTCCATTTACTAATTATTCACTTATTTTGGAGAGGTTAAGTCTATTTGGAGCTGAAAATGTTAGGTCAGA
>NW_005224285.1:0-220 GCF_000412655.1 Myotis brandtii
CTAATTTGCATACTGCAGGCAGGGTGGGCCAGCGCGAACTGCCATCCAGGCCCCTGTGTGCAGCCTAAGCCCTGCCGCCAGCTGGGACTCCGTGTGCGGCCCTGGTAGGTGGGCCTTGGCTGCACGAATGTGCCGCCTAAGCCCCTCCCCCAACTGGGACCCCCATTGTGGCCCTGGGTGGCGGGACCCTGTGGCCGTGATCATGATCGGAAAGCCGGGC
>NW_005224286.1:0-220 GCF_000412655.1 Myotis brandtii
TTTCACCCCAGTTGTTGTAATATGCCCTCATGTCCATCTGAGCATTTCTTCAACAAGTTTCAGACCCACAAGAGAAGGGCCCAGAAGCACTGGAATTTCCTTTCTACTTTGAGGGGTTCTCGGACTTTAGTTCTTTACTGCAAGGTTGACAGCCATGCCCATTCCCTTAAAAAAATGAATTCTAGCCTCAAAAGATAAATGACAAGGCCTAATATCCAGA
>NW_005224287.1:0-220 GCF_000412655.1 Myotis brandtii
ACTTTCGGGATGAAGAAGAAGAGATCCATAGCCCTGCTCTTCTCCCAGGTGCCCAGAATTGAGCCACAGTGGGTGCCGGGGGCTATGCTTTTGTGATCAGAAAGCTTCAAGGAGCAGGCATCGATCAGCAGATGGAGAAAGTGGGGGCAGGGTGGGGGGGGGCAGGCACTGCTAGGTATCTTTGGTCCGGTTCCACAGCATCACCCCCTCTTCCCTCTTG
>NW_005224288.1:0-220 GCF_000412655.1 Myotis brandtii
CACTAAGCCCACAGCAGGGGGCTCTGGACGTTGAGGTGCCGGGTGCCATTCGCTCAGTGACTCCCCGATACAACTGTCAGCGTAAGAGTCGAGGCGTGTACTGGCAGCTCACGGTCAGTGGGACCTCCCAGCAAGAGTGGAGCTTTCCAGGTTTTTCTCTGTGCCAGGTTCTTTGGACATTTCGGCTCCATTTTGGGGCAGACAGGCCTTATTTTGCTGT
>NW_005224289.1:0-220 GCF_000412655.1 Myotis brandtii
AGTTTCTGTTTTAACTTTTCAATTCATACTCAGTTTTACTTTCCATGAGGCAATCTGTTAAAGCAACGTTTGTCAAAAATATTGCCTCTAAAGGTCTGTCAAAGCTTGTAATTTAGTTTATATTTGGGAAGGTGTGCAAATGATACAGAAAGTGCTCAGGTTTTTCTATTGCTGAAATCATATTGGAAACCTCTTTCTACTCCTGCCTTAAATTCCTCAT
>NW_005224290.1:0-220 GCF_000412655.1 Myotis brandtii
TGACCTTTTGCATCTGAACTTGAATATGAGTCACATTTAGCTGCTGAGCTTAATAATGCCCTGACATGTTAAACATTACCTTTGCCACACCAGACGAAAAGACAAAAACAAACTATACAAAGAGATAAGACTGACAATTCTAAAACAGGAACGCGTCCAGGGTTTCTCTTGCCGCCCTGGCCGTGATCCACTCAATGACATGGCACAGTGAGGTGGCCGC
>NW_005224291.1:0-220 GCF_000412655.1 Myotis brandtii
TTTTTTTTTCGTTATTTGAATACTTCATGCCATTCCCTTCTGGCCTACAGTGTTTCTGTTGAGAAATAAGCTAACAGTCTTATGGGAACTCCCTTGTAGGTAACTGATTGTCTCTCTCTTGCTGCACTTAAGAATCTCTTTTTGTCTTTAATGTTTACCATATTAATTATCATGTGTCTGGAACATTCTTCCCCAGATATCTTCATAGCTCTTGCCTCCT
>NW_005224292.1:0-220 GCF_000412655.1 Myotis brandtii
GAGGGTTAGATGGGCCAGAGACTCAAGAAGAATGGGTATTGTCCTGTGTTGGATCTTCAGGGGCTGGGATGTTGGTGGAGCTGGTGTAGGACCTGAGACCTGTAGGACTTGGGACCGGGGAAACCAAGAGGATGGCTCGATCACCAAGTTGGTCCTTTGGTTTCTGTTCAGTTCCTGGACCCGGATACTTGCCACAGAAAAGCTTCAACACTTTTTCCAA
>NW_005224293.1:0-220 GCF_000412655.1 Myotis brandtii
TTAGTCTTCTCTGACTCCCCATAATGCCTTTCAAAATTACGTTTCGTCTCTGGACTCTTAATTTACGCACAGCACCTTCTCCAGGTCTCTGAACCCTTCTAGATGCTGGATCAAGACCCCCGGCGTTAGGGGGTGAAAACGAGGCCCCGGTAGTGACTAAGGAGCTCCCGAACCCAGACCCCCGGCTGTGCCATCGACTGAGACCGCCCCCCCCCCCCCC
>NW_005224294.1:0-220 GCF_000412655.1 Myotis brandtii
CAGCCGTGGCATGGGGAGCCAGTCTGAGTGATGCCGGACGGTCGCATCTCCATCCCAGAATCTGCGGTTCTCTCTCATGGGATTGCGCACCCAGAGGTGACTTCCTACTCTTGCTTAGAGTTGCCGTCTGCAAGATGGGGAGACAGCACCCACCTCCCGGGTGCACAGAGCTCCTGGAGGACGTGCGGCCACAGTAAGATGATCTCTGTCGGCGGTCAGC
>NW_005224295.1:0-220 GCF_000412655.1 Myotis brandtii
TTGTGCTCTCCATGAAGATGGGCCACTGAACTTAGCTAAGCTAGCTCTTATCTCCACTCCTGTGACCAAAGGAAGAAGCAGAAACTCCACAGTGCAATGACATCTCAGGCTGGCCTGCATTAATTCCCCATGGATTTATTGAACATTAACTCTTCATGCAGGCACTATGGTCATGGTGAGGCCATAATGAATGAAAGAGATAAGGTCTCTGATTTCATAA
>NW_005224296.1:0-220 GCF_000412655.1 Myotis brandtii
AACCTATAATACTTAAAAATAAGAAATAATTAAAATACCCAATATTATGAAATGCCTACTCATTGAAATGTTATGAAATGTTATCTAGTTTTAAAAACATTTTTTAAAAGTTGGCAACATCATGTAAAATATACATAAGACATAAAATTACAAGACCAAGGTATAAAATTCTCTGTTCATACCGATTACAACCATGCAAAATATGTTTGCTTAAATTTTT
>NW_005224297.1:0-220 GCF_000412655.1 Myotis brandtii
GAGGAACTGGTCCTTGTGTGCCTGATTTGGAGCACTGGTGAAATTAACATCTTTTGGATGGCTGGGGGCTACTGAAAACAAAGAAGAGTGGGAACAGCCTGCTGTGGCACTGGAGGGCCTGCAGTGCCGGAGATAGAGAATGAGTGTGGCTTAGAGTGAATGGGAGACAGTGTCTAACTTGTAGTTTCTTCTTTGAGAGGGATGGAAAAGAGCAGACCAT
>NW_005224298.1:0-220 GCF_000412655.1 Myotis brandtii
CTTGCACAAATTTCATGCATTGGGCCTCTAGTTTTGTCTATAAAGTCTATTTTTCCACTTTTTTGGGTTGTCGTTAAATTTTACTTTTTTGGATAGGTAGTTATTTTTAAGTATTGCTGTATATAGCAGATGCAAGATCATACCAGGTAGATATAATTTGAGACTGATATTAATTTTGTTCCTGGCCCTAACCGTTGTGGCTCAGTGGATAGAGCGTCGG
>NW_005224299.1:0-220 GCF_000412655.1 Myotis brandtii
TATAGATGTTAGTAAGAGAAAGACTCAAGATCTAAGTTTAGTAAGTATAGCAATCAACTGGGATACTCCTGGAAGCACACATGCCTAGGCCCTGCCTCCTGAGGGTCAGACGCAGGAGATCTGGGGCAGGGCACAGGAATCCTCATTTTTGAGCATCTCTCTGAGAGATTTCAGTACCACTGGGACTACACGCTGGAAAACAGTGACTAGGCCAAGAGTG
>NW_005224300.1:0-220 GCF_000412655.1 Myotis brandtii
ACAGACGGCGCCCCCGAAGCAAACAGCACCCACTCGCTCTCTCCTGTGGATCCATCCCACAGACTCGCACACCGTGGGGGCTTCCTCTCCCGCTCCCGCTGGGGGCCTGGAGAGCAGGGCCTGTGGGCGACATGGGGGAGGGGGGCAGATCACCCTGGGCTGGGAAGCAAAGGGAACCCGCCTGGAGTCAGTGCAAACACCGCTCACAGCAATGGAGTGC
>NW_005224301.1:0-220 GCF_000412655.1 Myotis brandtii
ATGTGCTGCCTCCTCGCCCCGAGAGCTGGGCCGGGCGCGGGGCATGGCCTGGGGGCGGCAGGTGTGCAGAGGGGTGAGGGCCAGGGCGTGCCCCCTGCAGACTCTCAGTTAACAAGCTGTGCGCACCCAGCGCACCCTGTGCCAGCGGAGGGAACTCAGGAGTCTGGGGCTCCTGAGGAATCATCATGTAAAACATAATAATAATAACCCGGCTGGTGAA
>NW_005224302.1:0-220 GCF_000412655.1 Myotis brandtii
AAAGGCATAAGTACTATGATAAAAAGATAAATGTATACCATTTTCTTAAAAGCCTGAAAATATATTAGAAAAAATATATTTAGGGTCAGAACTAGAAAGTCAATATCATAATAATAACAGGTCAATTTATCAGTAACTCCAGCCAACAACATGTAGAGAAGCAGGAATGCCCTGTCAACACACAGATTCATGACAAATAATATTAGATGGTTGTTGTAGG
>NW_005224303.1:0-220 GCF_000412655.1 Myotis brandtii
ATAAAATATATTTTTAAAAAAAAAGAAAAGAAAAAGATTAAAAAAAAAACACATCAATGAGCCCTGGGTGGTTTGGTTCACTGGATAGAGCGTTGCTCTGTGGCCTGAAGGGTCACAATTCAATTCAGGTCAAAGGCATATGCCCACGTGGTAGGATTGATCCCCAGTAGGGGTGTGCAGGAAGCAGTCGATCAATGATTCTCTCTTATCATTGATGTTT
>NW_005224304.1:0-220 GCF_000412655.1 Myotis brandtii
AACAGTTTTCAAAACAGCAGGAAGCCTGTGGGTCCAGAATCTCATCAGGTGGGGAGTGAGTTGGGGCTGTAAGAGATGGCTATTGGTGTCAAATGCCGGGAGGGAACAGGCGCTGCTGGCATCCCTCCGGCGTCGCAGGCCTTGGGTGACTTGGAGATGCTCATTGCATTGGCATTGGGCGGTCTAGGGAAGCACTTCACTTTGGGGTGAGGGGGTCCCT
>NW_005224305.1:0-220 GCF_000412655.1 Myotis brandtii
AGGCATCTCCCCACCACCTTTGGAACTCGGCAAAAGTTGTGGATGTCGTGCTCTCCATTGGCCGCCTTGGCCCCAAAGAGGAGCAGAGATGCCAGCAGGGCGAGGAGCACCCTGCACTGTCTTGGCCCACTGGGTCTCAAGTTCAGGTGCAGATGGATGCTCGCTTCCAAGTCTCCAAAAGCTCCTCTGGTGCCTGGACTCTGCCTCCTCCGCCCACAAT
>NW_005224306.1:0-220 GCF_000412655.1 Myotis brandtii
CACTGGTTGCTCTCATTCTTGTTTCTCCCTCCAAAAAGTCTCCTTTCATGGCAGTATTTCTAAAATTCAAATATGCCATAATACTCCTTTGCTTAAAATCTTTCAGACTTTACCCTCAGGTGGTTTAACTCCTTTACACGTTGTGTAATAAAGGCCCTTCAATTCTGCACTCCCCCTGTGTCCCACACCAGATCCTTTATAATTCAATAACCCAACTGTA
>NW_005224307.1:0-220 GCF_000412655.1 Myotis brandtii
TTAAATAAAAGAGCTCATGAGTAGATACTGTATCATTTGGTATAATTTACACACAGTTCTATGAAGTGCGACGTGCAGATTTGCTATATATATATTTGACTAGATGCAGTGCTTGTAACTGCTCCCAGGAGAGAGAGCAAGACAAGCCCTAGCCAGTTTGGCTCAGTGGACTGAGTGTCCTCCCAGGGACTAAAGGGTCCCGGGTTCGATTCCAGTCAGG
>NW_005224308.1:0-220 GCF_000412655.1 Myotis brandtii
CTTCAGTGTCCTCATTCAGGATGGAGGGGTCTAATAACAGATAAATGGTTCTGACTTTCCTTGAAACCGATTTTGAGGGACTGTTTTTTATTCATAAAAAGCCAGAGCCCTATTTTGTCTCCCAGTGATATTAATAATAACAGCATGAGCACCACAGCACCTCTGAGAGCAGGGACCCACATTATTCCCGTTATTTTGCTTGGCAATGTCTTTATTAAGC
>NW_005224309.1:0-220 GCF_000412655.1 Myotis brandtii
CTTTGAGGTGGTTCTGGAAGAGCTGCCTTTGCTTGGAGGTGCCCACCCTGGCTGACTCGATCCCCTGGGTGTATAAGGCAGGCACTGCCTGAGCAGCTTGGCTGAACATGAGGGGAGGGAAAGCCTCCAGTGGCCTTCTACCTCCTGGATATCCAACATTCTATGTGAGCTCAAGGGCAGCCACCAGGCTCAGGGATTCCTGCCTCTGACTTCTCAAACC
>NW_005224310.1:0-220 GCF_000412655.1 Myotis brandtii
CATGAGGCCAAAGGAATATGAAATAAGAAAGTCCAGAGAGGAGAAGCAAAGGAGTCAATTGAGAAGAGATAAGGAAGAGTGAGGAGATGGTGGGTAGGGTCTGAGGATGGGAAGGTTGAAATAAACAGTGTAAGTAGGCAGACTTGTGTGGGTGAGTGAAACCATGTGATCTGGTGGAATCAGGGATTTTGTTATGAAGAGTGACTATAAACCATGTGTT
>NW_005224311.1:0-220 GCF_000412655.1 Myotis brandtii
GTGCAGTCCCCTTTGCACAAGACTCAAGAACAGTCCAGAGTGATGATGCTCTGTGCTGGGAAGGAGGCAAGACGCTCCTCAAGGGAATGGTTCCCTGGTGAGTGGAACATGGGTCTGAGGACAGTTTCCTGAAGCAGCATTTGGTGATGCCAGCTAAGTCATCCTCCAGGGAGACATTCTTCCCTCTGTATCTTTCATGCCTCTCCCCAGGAAAGCCTGG
>NW_005224312.1:0-220 GCF_000412655.1 Myotis brandtii
TTTTTCTGCAGATAAGAAAATCAAGGCAGGGACCAAAACAATAATGCCTTCATCTGGGCCATTGGATGAGCCGGACTTGGAGCTGGAATTAGAAGGCAGGACTCAGCCTGGGTGGTGTGGCTGTGGTTGGGTGTCAACTTATGAACCAGGAGGTCACTGTTCAACTTCCAGTCAGGGCTCATACCCAGGTTTCAGGCTTGATCCCCAGTGGGGGGCATGT
>NW_005224313.1:0-220 GCF_000412655.1 Myotis brandtii
GCCTGAGCCCAGGGTGAGTGGCTGTGAATGAGATTGTGTGTGTTGGCTCTTTAGGAGGATGCCTGGTCTCTAGCGGACACTGTAGCTCCCTGGAAGACAAACCCCCCCGATTTTAACAGCCAGGTTTTATGTTGGTGTCTCTTCCCAGCTCTGGTGCTCTGGGCTATGGAGCCCAACATGGAGTTGAGACCCCACACTCCTCAGGGGGAACCTTTGCAGC
>NW_005224314.1:0-220 GCF_000412655.1 Myotis brandtii
GGGGACCAGCTGGCTGGGGGAGGGACCCCAGAAGGTTAGCCAGCCGCCCCCCCAATAATGGCCTATGGGGGGGCCAGACGGCAGGGGGAAGGGACCGCAAGAGGTTGGCTGGCTGCCCCCCCATCGGGACCCAGGGGGAGGGGCCATGGGAGGTTGGCCGGCCAGGGGGGTGGAGGGGCCGCGAAAAGTTGGCCGACTGCCCCCCATTGAGGCCGATTGT
>NW_005224315.1:0-220 GCF_000412655.1 Myotis brandtii
AAAGTGTTTTATTGCTGCTAATGCAGCATAGCAAAGCTTAACAGAAGTCTTGAGGTTAAAATTATGGAGGTTTGAACCCTTCCTTGCCCTCTTCCTTATTGCCTTCCTTTGAAATACACAGAGCTCTGAAGCAGAAATGAATCCTATTTCTTTTTGTCCCAGCTCTTGTCTGGTGTCCTTGACACTCTAATTCTCCCAATACCTTCCTTTTTTCTTCTAT
>NW_005224316.1:0-220 GCF_000412655.1 Myotis brandtii
CATAATCACTCCTAAATCTTTCTAATCTTCCACTTCCACACCCTCGTCCAGGCCTCCTTCAACTGTCACCTGGAGCACTGAAACCCTTCCTTTCCCTTAAGGCAGTCAAAGAAACCATTTTTTAAATGTGATCATCCTTTTAATTTGACTCCAATCTTGCCCACTTGCTATCAGAAACAACAGAGATAATTGCCCAAGACCGCACAGCCAGGAAATGGCA
>NW_005224317.1:0-220 GCF_000412655.1 Myotis brandtii
GATGCAGTGTAGCCGCCAGGGCGGAGATGCCGCTGCTGTTGCTAGACGACGCGAACTAGCCTTCGTCACTTCCTCAGCCCGCGGTCTACCCTCCTGTCCAGGCCGGAACTCCGGCGCCCAGAGCCAAGGTGGGCACAGAGTCGCCCTCAGAGTTCCAGGACTGCGGCCGGCGGGCAGCTGGAGTCGAGGCCACGCCACCTGCAGGGAAGACCCCGAGCCG
>NW_005224318.1:0-220 GCF_000412655.1 Myotis brandtii
CCTCTCCCTTCCTCTCTGTGAAATATCAATAAAATATTTTTAAAAAATAAGTAGAGAGTATAGTCCATTAACAATTGCACCTTGATTATATGTATTTGGACTAAGTTAACTCATTCTACTTTATTATCCATGTATTCATATTTTGAGGTTTTTAATCTTCTTTATTTGCTGCATCTATATTTTCTTTGCTCTAACCTGTCTTTTTTCTTCTCTTACTCTA
>NW_005224319.1:0-220 GCF_000412655.1 Myotis brandtii
ATACTTTAAGCAATAAAAAAATTTAAAAAAAAAAGAGCTCAAGAATCCTGCGTCCACTGAGCACAGGCTGTAGACTGAGCAAATCATGTGCTTCAGAAAAGAGGCAACTGAGTGTGCATGTTTCCCAATAAGACACATACACACTCACTGTGTCCGTGAGGGGCATCACTGATAACATGGGTCCCATCGGCTATGCTCTCAGTCATGTGGGCATCATGTG
>NW_005224320.1:0-220 GCF_000412655.1 Myotis brandtii
TACTGAGTGCATTTTAAAATCCACAGTGATGCTGATAGTGCCAATGAGTTTACTAATTGACCACAATTCATTTATTTGTCCTTGCTAAGTATGGCTCCATATTCCATAATTTTTTATGGAGCCGCTCCAAAATGAAAGGTACCACTATAATTTGTTTTGTTCTTTATTTCAACCTGGACAGAATCTGTTTGAGAACATGTTGCTCATTTTTCTTTTAAAA
>NW_005224321.1:0-220 GCF_000412655.1 Myotis brandtii
CCATCTCTCATAATCAGGGTACATATCAACTTGTTCTGCATAAACCAAAACCTTTCTTTCAGGCTGTGAAAAAATAATGTGGCAATAAATGGCCTCCCCAATTGTGTCTACCTCGGTATAAACCACAAGTGTATTGTTTAGAGTAGTGATTTCTCACAAGCTGCATCAGACACCAATAATATCCATGAAATTACAAGCTACTAAGGTCTCAACCCAGGGG
>NW_005224322.1:0-220 GCF_000412655.1 Myotis brandtii
TAATAAAATATTTTATTTTATAAATAAAAAATGCCATCTCTTAGAACAAAGTTTATACAATAAAATATTTATTTCATACAAGTAAAATCATAAAATAACATTTAGTCTTCATATTATACAATTATATAAATGAAATATTTGAACTTTTACCTAAAATCTTACAATCATTCATTTTCAAAAGTAAAACGTATTGGATAAAGCAAAGAAAATAAAATGGAGC
>NW_005224323.1:0-220 GCF_000412655.1 Myotis brandtii
CTTATTGCAAAGCTGTTGACTGTGAGCAAATGATGAGTTGACGCTCCTGGTCTGGCGCCACGGGAGCAGGGTGTGACCTGCGGGCACGCTGCCAGGCGCCACCAGGAGGGAGAGGACGGTAGCCCTCTCCCTGGCCACGCAGGAGGGGCCCTAATACACTAGAATGTCTGTAATGAGCAGGCCCTGTGCAGTCACCCCCAGTGGTAGCCAGGCACCCACT
>NW_005224324.1:0-220 GCF_000412655.1 Myotis brandtii
GATAAGGCTTTATCATCATGCCCATGGAAACAGCTCACATTTCTCACACACTAGATCTACCAGGCTTGGCGATTTACTATGCACTATTTCATTTAATCCTCATAACTGACCAAGGTATTCTTATTACCTCTCACTTGACAGACTGCAATTAAAGCTCGGGATTTTAAATTTTTATAAGAATTTTATGGATTTTTAGAGAGAGAGGAAGAGAGAGGGAGAG
>NW_005224325.1:0-220 GCF_000412655.1 Myotis brandtii
TATTCACTCATCTGTTGATGGGCACTTCGGTTGCTTCCATAGCTTGGGTATTGTAAATAACGGTGCTATGAACATAAGCGTGCATATACTCTTTCGAATTAGTGTTGTGTCTTGGGTTTCTTTGGACATATACCCAGCAGTGGGATTGCTGGGTCATAAGGCACTTCCACTTTTAATATTTTGTGGAATCTTCATACTGTTTTCCATAGTGGCTGCACCA
>NW_005224326.1:0-220 GCF_000412655.1 Myotis brandtii
TTTTAACTTCTGAACATCATACATACTTCTATCATTATACTGAAAACTTTACATTATAATTTTTTATATAGCAGCTTCCTTGCCTGGACCTTAATCTCTTGGGAAGAAGAGGTGTTGTTTACTAGGGTGTTTTTATGTCTAGCAAGCACGTTGCCAGTAGTTGCTGCTCAAACTATGTTAATAGCAATTCCCACTTAGAGTTTGCCTTATAAAATTTGAA
>NW_005224327.1:0-220 GCF_000412655.1 Myotis brandtii
TTCTACTTTGCGTTATTAAACACCTTTAATATTTATGTTTTACTTGCAAAAGTAGCATAGTCAAAACAACACAAATAATTCTCCTCATCTGCTCATCTTTTCTGCCGACTCCTGTCGGTAAACAATTTCATCAGTTTCTAATTTATTCTTCCTGTACTTCTTTCTGCTTAAATGGGCAGACACATGTATATTTTATTCCCCTTTGTTTTTGCATAAGAAG
>NW_005224328.1:0-220 GCF_000412655.1 Myotis brandtii
GAAAAAAAGGCAAGAAAATATGGTAGATCAAAACATAAAATTATAGTCCTGGTCAGTTTGGTTCAGTGAATAGAGCATTGGTCTACAGACTGAAGGGTCCTAGACTCCATTCTGGTTAAGGGCATGTACCTTTGTTGTAGGCTGGATCCTCCAGCCCTGGTTGGGGCATGTGTGGGAAGCACTCAATCGATGTGTTTCTCTCATATCGATGTTTCTCTCT
>NW_005224329.1:0-220 GCF_000412655.1 Myotis brandtii
TAGAAATTTGGAGGTAAATACCAAAAGAATCAGCAAGCATTGAAAGTTGTCACCTCTAGGCAGAAAGAAAGGGGGGTGGCACTGGGGACTGCTGTTTTTATTATATTTCCCTTTGGAGGACTATCTGAGTTTTAAACCATATGCATTTATTTCTTGGATTAAAAAACTAAATAAAAAAAAAACATTCTCAGTAATTGCACTTTTCATTATCTATCCTAGA
>NW_005224330.1:0-220 GCF_000412655.1 Myotis brandtii
GGGACACCCTTTATCTCTCTCTCTCTCTCTCTCTCTCCCTTTCCCATTCCTCTCTGACATCAATAAAACATATATATTTTTTTTTAATAAAAGGGCGGAGCTGGGGGCAGGCCCCTCCACCCCGACGCTCACCTCCGTCCACTGCCCGAAGGCCCACCTGGCCGGGCAGGGCACGTGGTCGTTGCAGGGGTTTACGGCCGGAGGCTGGGGCTGGTGCTGG
>NW_005224331.1:0-220 GCF_000412655.1 Myotis brandtii
TAGAAAATTTTTCATGATTCTTTAATTTCTAAAAAAAATCCTGGTTATTATCTTTGAGGGAAGCTTTTTTGCAGCTCCAAAACCTTGGGATTTTTCTAAAGCATCACTAATATATGATTAATGTTGCTTTACAGTATTTAATAGAAACCATAACAAAAATATTTTACTCATTTTTTTAGATATAATTGCTTGTTTTGTATTTAGGCTGCATTTTTTTCTG
>NW_005224332.1:0-220 GCF_000412655.1 Myotis brandtii
TGCCCTTCACACTGTCCTCCTTGGGGACATATATCCCCGTCACTGCCATTGCCTGGGACTGGCCGACATGGTCCTTCTTTCTGGAACGTCTTCATTGTCCAGGGCTCAGTGGGTGGATACATGCGTGAGTTTGTGAATGAGTATTAAGTGCATTTCACAAAAATGGTAGGTTTTAATAAAAAATACATGTGCTATATGCTATGCCACTCAATGATGACAC
>NW_005224333.1:0-220 GCF_000412655.1 Myotis brandtii
GGCAAAAGAAGGGCCCTTGGAGCTTAGGAGGGAGAGAAATACCCCACTTGAGAGATGAGAGAGGGAGGAGAGCCTGGGTGTGCTCTGGAAAAAGAGGGGGGGACAGAAGAGGGTGGGAAGAGGCGCAGCCCTGCTCCATAGAGAGGGCTGCCAACACCTTTTCTATACAACCTTTCCTTTCTGAGGTGGTTGAAATGTTTCTCAGTATTTATTAATCTGA
>NW_005224334.1:0-220 GCF_000412655.1 Myotis brandtii
GATGAGATGTCATTGGAGGATTCTGAGCAGATAAATGACCTGATTTGGCTTCTGCTTCTAAAGGGGATTATTCTGGATTCTTCGTGAAGGAGAGATTCTAGGGAGGACAAAAGCGGAAGCATCAGTCTTGGGGTGATGGATGTGATGAAATGATTATTCAAGGTATAATTTGAAGGTAGCTTTCACAGGATTTGCTGGTGAATTGAATGGGAGGTTAGAG
>NW_005224335.1:0-220 GCF_000412655.1 Myotis brandtii
GCCCAAGCGACCTGGAATTCACTCACCAGACTGGCACGGCCCTGCATGCCGGGGACACGGCAGGAAACGGACCTGCTCCCATGGCTGATGCCAGGGCCCTGAGTTTTCTCTGTCGTGTGCAGTGCCGGGTAGAGTCAGGCTGCTTGTTCTGTGAGCTTCCAGCTGCCAGCTTTGCACAGGTATCCTCCATGCCAACGAGAGTGCCTGCTTCATGGTGTGT
>NW_005224336.1:0-220 GCF_000412655.1 Myotis brandtii
AATTAGGTTAAATGTCACCTTTTCAGTGAGGTCTTCTCCTACTACCTCAAGAATCCACCTAACTCTCCATTATTCCAAGATAAGCTATTTCCTTCACATCATTTATCACAGTTGGAGTTATGTTAGTTTGTTCATCACCTGCCTCCCCCACTAGACTGCAAACACCATGAAGGCAAAGATAAGATCTGGTTTTGATCACTAAGGTATATCCTGTTCCTAG
>NW_005224337.1:0-220 GCF_000412655.1 Myotis brandtii
CCAAAGTCTTTGGTAACTTAAAACTTTGGAGTTTACTTAATTAAATAGTAAAAGTTATTAACTAGGCATTTTGAAATAAAAGGATACTGAAATATTAATGTGAATTTGCCTCTTATGGGGAATCTAGAGGTGGGATTTGAATCTGTTAATGAATGTCTTGTAATTTAATTGAAATATCTCTTGAAATGTGAATGTATTGCTAATCTGAGGAATGTTAATT
>NW_005224338.1:0-220 GCF_000412655.1 Myotis brandtii
AACAAGGAATAAAATTCAACTTGTGTCCCAAGGGTTGCCTTAAGAGTGTATTTTAAGAGCAAGTCCACCCGCGTGGCGAGGAGCAGGGAGCGGGTGGGTCAGGCTCCGGAGGCTTCCTTCCTGAAACCAGTATCCCATGGAGACCAGACTGCTTGGCGGCTGTAGGTGCCCCAAGGCGCGGCCTGAGCAGCTGGGAGCCCCCAAGAGGCACCGCCATTTA
>NW_005224339.1:0-220 GCF_000412655.1 Myotis brandtii
ATTCATTTGTACTTCGAATGCTATTGCTTTAGACACTCTTTACGGTAATAAAAGTGGTAGTCACAGTTCCCTTCCTTCAAATTTCTTACCTGCTGTTCTCTCGGACTGGAATACTCTTTACCTCACTCCCATCCCCCATTGGTATCACCTCCTTCTATTTAACTCTTGTTCATTTTTTCACATCCTTGATCCTCTTGACTTGGTTAAAACACTTATTGTA
>NW_005224340.1:0-220 GCF_000412655.1 Myotis brandtii
TCACCGATACAGTTAGTCTGTTATCGTCCAGAGGCCTAAGGAATATTTGCCAGAGCCAGGTGACATGACAGAGAGGTCAAGGGAGAATTAAGGTCATGTGGAGGGAGGAAGGAAATATGATTCTGCACACGACAGCCCACATAGGGCCACCCACTGGGTGGCAACCATTCATCGCCCGTCCTTACCCCTTTCAAAGATGGTGCTGCCATGCTGGTCAAGT
>NW_005224341.1:0-220 GCF_000412655.1 Myotis brandtii
CCCCTATGCCCACTTTCCCCAGGTTCCCAGCAGTGGTCCCTTCCCACACGCCCAGGATTTCCCTGCCGCAAGCACAGCTGTGCCCAGGGCTCTGGCTCAGAGCCTCTCCTCCCCTGCGGCCTCGGATCACCTCGGGCACCTGGCTGGGCCCTGAGCCCGGAGCACCTGCCCTTCCCGCCTTCCCGCCGACTTCTCAGCACTTCCGGCTGCAGCCCCCTCC
>NW_005224342.1:0-220 GCF_000412655.1 Myotis brandtii
CAAGGTTGATGCTCAACATACAAGAATTCAAAGGTAGAGGAAGAATAATCCTATAATCAACCCCAGGATGTTTCTTGCAACCAGTCAACATTCCTATGGATTCTGATGATAATAGTCTAAATTGCTTACCAATATTTGCTGGGACTATGGCAAGGCTGTTCCTTCCAGGATATGAGAAATGACATGCAACAAACTGCACATTTTTAATATGTACTATTTG
>NW_005224343.1:0-220 GCF_000412655.1 Myotis brandtii
TTTTAGAAAGTATATCCTTTATTAATGCACTGCACACAAATGCATATATACATAAGCAATATTCAAAATTTTTTTTTATATTTAACTAGAGGCCTGGTGCACGGATTTATGCACCGGTGGGGTCCCTCATCCTGGCTTGTGGGGATCAGTGGACCTCCACACCGCTGCAGCCCGGCCTTACCTGCCAGCTCACTGGGCTCCAGCCCACTGTCCATGTCGA
>NW_005224344.1:0-220 GCF_000412655.1 Myotis brandtii
GTGTGGGATTGAAGGACGAGGTGTGTGGGTGCAGCGCAGGCTCACTCAGAGCCTGGCGTGCCAGGGCCCTTTCTTGTTCTTTGTTGGTTGCAGTAGAAGCTGATCACCAGCCTTCGCGATAGTCTTTTCCTGTGACCAGAATTAACATGGATGTTAAACCACTGCATGATCCTATTGGTTCTCCTAAGCCAGGGGTGGGGAACCTTTTTTCTGCCAAGGG
>NW_005224345.1:0-220 GCF_000412655.1 Myotis brandtii
GTACTAAGAACTGTGGGGCATGCAGAGGTGAGTAAATCACAAGACCTGCCCTCAAGGAGCTTTCAAAATATTTAAAAAAATTTAGATAACATTTAATATAAGAGTAAAATACTATGACAAGGATTCCTAAAATGTCATCCAATGAGATAATCATTATGAGAAATCCTTGTAAGTTGTTTCAGGGTCCAGTAAAGATTTCTGTAGCCTGGCCGGTGTTGCT
>NW_005224346.1:0-220 GCF_000412655.1 Myotis brandtii
TTAATTTCAAAAAGAATGCTGCAGTGAATTGTTTTATGGCTTAATTATTCCTAATTTTTATTCGGTAATAACTATAAGATTTATGCCTTAAAAAACGTCAGGGCATTGGGAGGGTTCCCGGGAACAGCAAACGGCAGGTTTGTGTCCACAGGGCGTCAGGGTCGGTTCCCATCGGATTCCTCACGCTGCCTCCCTGCTGCGGGCCTTCCTCTCTGAACGT
>NW_005224347.1:0-220 GCF_000412655.1 Myotis brandtii
AGCTTCTCTAGTATCTGGGGAAGTTGAGTGTCATCATTGTATGAACCTCCCCAGCCAAGAACCTGGGCAAGATCACTTCCAATACCAAAGGCAGCACTCCATGCTGACACTAGAAAGAACACAACTGGAAGACCTCAGACAATGTGAGAAATAGGGGCTATGACACTTCTACAATTCTCTGGCCCGCCAGTTAGTATACATTCGTGTTAGCTAGCAACGA
>NW_005224348.1:0-220 GCF_000412655.1 Myotis brandtii
GGGCCCAGGGTGACAGGGGTGACTGTGGAGCCATCATGCCAGCTCCCCCTTGGTGCTAGACCCTGGCCCAGGACATGGGGACAAATACCACCCAGTCCTGTCCTCAGCGAGCTCACCGCCTGGAAGAGGAGGTGGCTCTGTAGACAGCGATGGCACAGAAGGAGCCGTCACTGTAGCCACTTCTTGGTGCAAATATGGTCACATCAACTTTCGTTGTTGT
>NW_005224349.1:0-220 GCF_000412655.1 Myotis brandtii
TTTTTGTGATTTAAAAAGCTCAAAACTTGGCAGTGGGTACTGTGGATTCTTGAGTAAAGAAGGACTTGGGAATGGAATATTTGGGGGGGAGGGGGTTAGCCTGCAAGATGAATTTTGAGATCAGGACACAAAGACTAGAGTTACAGAAATAAGTTTGAACAACAGAAGAGACTGCCTGGCTGAACCAGTGTGATAAATGTAGGATGGAAGGAAAGGATAA
>NW_005224350.1:0-220 GCF_000412655.1 Myotis brandtii
GCTCCTGGATTTTGGTTTTTCCATATTGACTTGGAAAGGTTTGTCTTACATGAAGGAAATGAGCCATTGGTCCACTGTAAGTTTTACAAATACATTTCACAGTCTGTCCTTTGCCTCGTGGCTCCCTCTGTTCGTTGTACTTGTTATTTTGTTAAGCTTTTGCCTGCGGAATATTTTTATTTTTGTAGTGAAACTCATCATTATTCTCCTTTATGGGAGC
>NW_005224351.1:0-220 GCF_000412655.1 Myotis brandtii
TATGAAGGGCCAGTTCTCAGGTTCTAGTGGGAGTGAGGCCCAAGAGGACTTGGCCAAAGAACATGAAGTTTGATTGGCATCAAGAAGAAAGCATCCTTGTGCAGTGATTTTTAACATGGGCTTGGGTTGGAGCAGGGGAGGGTTTACTGGGATGGAGTGTGCTCCTGGGTGTGGGAGAGGTACCTATCCCAAGGGAGGGGCCTGTTGAGCAGCAGGGGCA
>NW_005224352.1:0-220 GCF_000412655.1 Myotis brandtii
AGGCGGGTCAGGGAGCCCACGAGTGAGTCAGCGCATCCGGGCTGAGTTAATTAAGGTGGCGAGGGCTGGCGGGCAGCTGGAGTCTGGGTGGGGTGCAGGGCTGCTGCGGGGGAGATGGCTCCAGGGCGGGCCTGGGCTCCCCTCTGGGGTCTGCTAGGCTCTAAAAGGCACAAAGGAGGCCGTGGCATGGAAGGGGTGGTCTGGGTCTGGGCACAGAGGT
>NW_005224353.1:0-220 GCF_000412655.1 Myotis brandtii
AAATTCTTCAAATATTAAACAAATTGTCATTCTTCAATAGCATAAATGTTAATGATATGCAAATCAGAAAGTGAAACACAAAGGACTAAAAGCTATTACTTTCATTCTTTAAATCTAAGTCCTTTCTCACCTTTTTTCTCTCCTATTCCTGGCAATAGATTTATATAGACCACTAAAACGAAACTTTATGCATGGCTAACAAAGAGATGATGAGTGAGTC
>NW_005224354.1:0-220 GCF_000412655.1 Myotis brandtii
GCTCGGGGGTAATTTGGTGTATTTTCACCTTATTCCTCGTCCGGAGCTGGGAGCACCCGCACGCACTGAAAAGGGAAATAAATACCGGGAATTGGACGCGAGCACGGACCGGGCCGGACCGCGGAAGCTGGGGCGAGAAGTTGTGCCTGGACCACGCGTGTCTTGTGGTTTCTTTTCTGTGAGCAGCTCAGCCTGAAGTTTTGCTAAAGTCACAGGTTCC
>NW_005224355.1:0-220 GCF_000412655.1 Myotis brandtii
AATCGGAGTATCGCCGAGGTATTCCTGACAGGCCTAGAAAATGCTGGGGAAAGAATGTCATATTGACCCCAACGAACATAATTATGAAGTGAATTTTTGCTCATGTATTATTAAGTGTATAGCCTGAAAACAGTGGGAATCAATGCACAAATCCCCCTATAATGGCAAAGACAGCCCCCATTGATAACACATAGTGGAAATGAGCTACCACATAGTATGT
>NW_005224356.1:0-220 GCF_000412655.1 Myotis brandtii
CCTATGTTTAAAGTTCTATAACTGTAATCCAGATATTACAATATACATAATACACTGTTGGAATATGCCTATGTATGCATACTCGATATCACTGTCTTTTACTTTAAACCCCAGATTTCGGTCCAGCTCTACCAGTGCGGGGTTTATGGGACCAGAACCCCTTTGAAATTCCCTGTGTGACCGTGGGCAGGTCTCCTTCTCCTAGGTGACTCAGTTTCCC
>NW_005224357.1:0-220 GCF_000412655.1 Myotis brandtii
AGTGAAAATGAAAACCTATATCCACCAAAAAACCTTGCGTATACATAACAACTTTATTCATACTAGTAAAAAACGGGAAAAAACAACAACAAATGTTCAATCAATGGGAGAGTTGATAAACAAATTGTGGTATATTCATGCAGTGGAATACTACTCAGCAATAAAAAGGAATGGGCTACTGACACGTGCAGTAATATGACAGAATTTCAGGAACATTATG
>NW_005224358.1:0-220 GCF_000412655.1 Myotis brandtii
CCAGCCTGATTCCCAAAGCCACGACTTAAAGTCCTCGTGGGAGGACTCGCGAGGGAGGAAAGCGTGGGTTTCTGCGGTGGGGCAGTTACGGGAGGGGGGAGCGGAAAGAAAGGGGGTTTCTCCTTCTCCCAGCTCCACGGAGAGCCTACGGGGTCCCCCAGCGCCTCACGCAGAGCTGATGGGCTGTGGGAAGGTTCCACTGTGAGCACACGGCTCAGAA
>NW_005224359.1:0-220 GCF_000412655.1 Myotis brandtii
ACATTTATTCTTTAAAAATATACTATGAGATGTCAGTGGCTGTTACACAAAGGGACTCAGTATAGGTGTAAAAAAGTAACTCTCTTATGATGCCTTCCTCACAAACTTTGAAAGCCACAACATAGAGGAATGAAGAATTCTGATGCAATAGAATTCTCTTTCAACACCTGGAAGTTCATATTTCTATCTCACACAGATATTTATGTTAATGCACATCTTA
>NW_005224360.1:0-220 GCF_000412655.1 Myotis brandtii
GGAAGAAGTCAAAAATTTTCTGGAAACAAACAAAAATAAACACATAATGACCCAAAATCTATAGGACACAGAAAAACCTGTGCTGCAAGGCATTACAGGCTAACCTCAAGAAGCAAGAAAAATCTCCCATAAAGAATATTACCCTACACCTAAAAGAGCTGGAAAAAGTACAGCAGGAAAACCCCAGAGTAAATAGAAGAAAGAAAATAATAAAGATCAG
>NW_005224361.1:0-220 GCF_000412655.1 Myotis brandtii
TTCTTTACCTCAGACTATGGCAGCTGGGCTTCCAGCACGTTCTCCTGAGGCACAGGATCCCGAGCCCAGGACTGTTTGCCCGGACCTCTCGGGTGCTGCAGGCGCCTGCACTCAGGACTGTCTGTGCCCTGTCCCATGGGCCCTGGCGGCCTGAGCATATGAATAGCACCCAGACACCCACGCACCAGCATGAGGGCCTCCCAGAGGACAGCGCCCAGTC
>NW_005224362.1:0-220 GCF_000412655.1 Myotis brandtii
TCGGTGTGTTAGGCGATTGCTATGGAACAGAACGATCACAGTTGGGCGCGTGTGCCTTTTCCCAGCATCTGACTCCACCCTGAATGCGCGATTCTGAGGAACAAAAGGTGGCGGGAATAGAAGCAGAGGTGGCAATCAGGAGAGTCGCCCGTGCGTTTCATTGGGGTCAGTGACCAACCAGAACCTCCGTGAACGGAGACCCTGTGGGCGCAGGACCGAG
>NW_005224363.1:0-220 GCF_000412655.1 Myotis brandtii
CCAATCAGGGACTGAGGGAATTCAAAACCCGGCTGCCATCCCTATGGGGGTCTCATCTATTTCCAGCCCAAGGTCCTCAGTCATCTCCTGAAGGTTTGGCCTGGTCTTCAGGGCATAAGAGGACTGTGGAATGTGTTGGCCTCTTCCATAAATGAGAAGATGTAAATGATTCTACAGTAAACTCGTAAATTTCAGGATGAGAGAAGGTCAGAGCATGCGG
>NW_005224364.1:0-220 GCF_000412655.1 Myotis brandtii
AATATCCACAGTTTCTTCGAGTGGTACGTTGGTGAACAAAGAACAGACATCATAGGACACCATTAATTTACCGTCCACATCTAACTCATCGATCTGTTTTACGAAATCGAAGGTGTCCCTCAAACTGTGAATTGCCAACTTTGACCTGATTGGCTCAATGAGTTTTGCAAGCCACTTAGCTAACTTTTGTTGTGGAGTGTTAACCATGGATATAATTGGT
>NW_005224365.1:0-220 GCF_000412655.1 Myotis brandtii
GGCTAGGCCTAGGGACCCTACCCATGCATGATTTCGTACAATGGGCCTCTAGTTTATCTTATAACTGCAAGTTTGTACCCTTTGACAAATGTCTCCTAATTTCCTAAGTCACCCAGCCCCTGGAGACCACAACTGTATTCTCAGTTTCTATAAGTTCATCTTTTTTTAGATTCCACATATGAATGATATCCTATATAATAAAACCCTAATATGCAAATCG
>NW_005224366.1:0-220 GCF_000412655.1 Myotis brandtii
AAATAACACATTTATAAATACTCCATGGGTCAAAGAAGAAATAACAAGAAATAACAATAGAAAATATTTGAACTGAATAATAAAAAATGCAATACATTAAAATTCATAAGATACAGCTAAAGAAGTCTCTAAAGGAAATTTTATTTTTTGGATTTTATTCATCTTATTTTAAATTGCGTTCAAAGATTTTTTAAATTAAATCTTTATTGTTCAGATTATT
>NW_005224367.1:0-220 GCF_000412655.1 Myotis brandtii
GGCCTAAGCCATCAGTCAGACATCCCCTGAGGACTCCTAGACTGCGAGAGGGCACAGACTTGGCTGAGGGACACCCCCTCCCCCGAGTGCATAAATTTTCATGTATCAGGCCTCTAGTATAATTATATATTTAATGAGGTATAATATATAGATGTATTAATTCTATTTTTATATTATGTTATATATTTACTAGAGGCCCAGTGCACAAAAATCTGTGCAC
>NW_005224368.1:0-220 GCF_000412655.1 Myotis brandtii
TGGGTGGGGAGCTGAGCCTCAGGGTCGTAGCGCTCTGCGGGGCAGGTGGGGAAAGATCAGCAGAGGTCGGCTCCTTCTTTCCCACTGCAGGCCTCCACCCTTCTGCACCGAGTCCTCACCATCTCCCCCCACCCCACCTCAACACAGGCTTTCCTCAATGCAGCTGGTGAAAAAATAAAATATAAAAGCTACACTTAGAAGTGAAAGCCCTGGCTTGTGA
>NW_005224369.1:0-220 GCF_000412655.1 Myotis brandtii
AGACACAGTGTGTGAGCTCTGCGAAGGCTCACAACCCTGGACCCACCGTGCCTGCAGAGTGAGCGGAAAGCAGGACCCGCCAAGGGCGGCAGGCCTGTTTCTCAGGACCTGGGCCTCCACGCGGCGCGCTCCTGAGCGGCTCACATGGGCCGTGGTCTCATCGGCCTGGAGCAAGGGAGAGAGAACACTGAGCCCGACCTGGAGTGTCTGCATCTGCACC
>NW_005224370.1:0-220 GCF_000412655.1 Myotis brandtii
GTTTAAATTTTCATCTGATCTCTTACAAGGGCAAGCACAGAGGAAAAAGCAACAACTAAATACTCTGCCTTGGAAAGTAAGAAAATCCTGTTTTATTGGTAAACGTAAATGAAGACAACTTAAAAAGGAACAGTTACTAGATGCCAGGTATTTCACTTGCATCAACCCATTTAACACAATTATTCTTAAAACTAAGTTTCATCTTAAAGATGGGGAAAGT
>NW_005224371.1:0-220 GCF_000412655.1 Myotis brandtii
GGTTCTCCTATGGTATTTCCTATCCCAGCAAAATGTACCAGTATGCATTGAATAGTCTTTCGTGTCAGAAATATGATAATTCACCTCCTCAACTAAAACTGCAATCTATCCTTAGATTTTTGTTATCATAACTTCTCAAATATCTATGGCAACTCTGCACTCTTCTCCACTTCCACTGACACCACCCTGGCTGGCCAAGGCTACCATCACTTTTGACATG
>NW_005224372.1:0-220 GCF_000412655.1 Myotis brandtii
GTTTGGCCTGGTCAACTGGTTAGGAATCTTTAAAGGGATGTGGTTTCCTGGAAGAGCGGGAAGAACCTGCAGGTGAGGAGAGAGCAAGGGGCCCAGGACATGCAACTAAGATGTGAATATGCTAATATACCTCAGTTTCCCAATCAATGGGAGGGCACCTGACTGCACTGGCGGTGCCCTGAATTAAAAGCCAAGGGCCGTGAAGCCTGAAGCTGATGCA
>NW_005224373.1:0-220 GCF_000412655.1 Myotis brandtii
GCTCTCGTCTTAAAACTGTCCTTTCAAGGGACTTGGACATCGGAAGGGACATTTACTTTTTCACCACTTCTTCTCTCATATCTTTGAGAAGAGAGGACTAGTTGGCTTGTTCCCTTAATTTTTCAAGTCTCCAAACTTATCCTCTAGTGTTGGGGCTGGGAGAGGGAATGGGAGAGAAGAGCATTCTTACCTTCTTAGTAAGCCCTGAGTGAGGTGTCTG
>NW_005224374.1:0-220 GCF_000412655.1 Myotis brandtii
CTATGAAATAGTAATAGGAATAGGTAAAAAAAAAAAAAAGAGAGAGAGAGAGAGATATGGTTTTAGACATTTCTTTTTATTAAATGAGTTTAGATTAAGTCATAATATTACAATTGACTAAAGATGACATTTCTTAACTTGATTTATTTTGATAAAAATTTTGAATTTTCTCATTTTTCTTTGTATTATTCTCCATCTTTTATCATTATTTTCTATTTCT
>NW_005224375.1:0-220 GCF_000412655.1 Myotis brandtii
TTGGGCCGGACAGACTGGGAGTGCAGGCCAAACCCAATACAGAGCAGCTCTCCTTCACAGATTTCTCAGGCAGCCTCTGGTAGATGAAGGTCCTCCGGGCCCCCTCACTTCTCTCCAAGTGGCCTAATTGAGCCCCTCGTCCTATACTGTTGGCCATCAACAGGTCTTTTGATCCCATTTCTCTGATGGGAAAGGGACACACAGCACACCAGCAGCTTTT
>NW_005224376.1:0-220 GCF_000412655.1 Myotis brandtii
CCCACCCTTCCAAACTAAGCTTTTTTTGAATACTTTGTATTACCTTCTTTATTGACATTTTCATAAGACTAAAATTTTGAATTATATGTTTGTCTGCTGCATTAATTTTTTTTTATCTCATCAGAGGCAAGGAATCTGATTTGTCTTGTTATCCTAAGTACATAGTATATTCTCAAAAATTTTTTGAGTAAATAGATAAATATATCATTTGGAATTCAGT
>NW_005224377.1:0-220 GCF_000412655.1 Myotis brandtii
GCCCTGGACGCAGCCGGAGGCAGCCCCTGTGCCCAGCGGGATGCCCACCCTCGGAGGGCTCCGGCCAGAGAGCTGGGGCCTCAGTTAGTGTCTTCCCTTGTGGACGGTGTAAGATAAACACGACTGGACTTTGGCTTGTTGAACTTCCGTTTTCCATTCTTCAGTCTATTGTGCCTTCATTTCATCTAGTCTTTACCCATTCTGGGTATAGTCCAGTTGG
>NW_005224378.1:0-220 GCF_000412655.1 Myotis brandtii
GACGAAGGGGCTGTGAGTCCAGTAATGCTGTTGGCCTATCGGAGCTGAAGAAGGTTAAGAAACAGATCCTCCCCCAGAGCCTCCAGAAGGAACCCTGCGCTCTGCAGACACATCGGCGTTTCCCGAGAGACCCAGACTGGACATCAGGCCTCCACAACTGTAAGCTCCCTTTCTGTTGTTTTCAGACTCTAACTGTGAAGGAGCCGTAGGACACTGTTAC
>NW_005224379.1:0-220 GCF_000412655.1 Myotis brandtii
CTTTCTCTTTCTCGCTCTCGGCAAGATGGCCCACTTCATTTCTCCACTCAGGCTGGAAGCTCCTGCTGGGACGAAGCCCCCTGGAGATGTTGGGAGGGGGCGTGACTCCATCAGCTCGCCCTTCATCAAGGTTGAATCAGGGTGTGGAGACCCCCCCCCCACCCCCCAAGAGCTGGCCACTCTTCCTTCATGGTTTTCTTTCAGTATTGTTTCTCACTGT
>NW_005224380.1:0-220 GCF_000412655.1 Myotis brandtii
ATTACCTTTATATATATTTGAAATAAACAAAATGAAAAAACATCTATTTGTCTTTGCCTAACATTAAGTCACATAACTTACTCTGTGATTTGTATTGAGGATTGCTTATTTAAGTAGAACACGTCATACAAATATGGAAAAGAGGTGACCAGCCCGGTCGGTGTGGCTCAGTGACTGAATGGAGGCCTATGAACCAGGAGGTCACGGTTCGATTCCAGGT
>NW_005224381.1:0-220 GCF_000412655.1 Myotis brandtii
CAGAGGCTGTCACCTGGGTCTCACTCAGCCTTGTTTGGTGTCTCTGGCCTCAGTCTCGTTTTCTGGGTCTCAGCCTGCTGCTCGGTCTGTGTCCCCGAACTTCCAGCTAGGCAGCGATGCAATACCTCACTGAGCTCCATGGTGCAGCTTTTAGCCTGCACAGGCGGGCAATCCCAGCTGATGTAGGAAAAATGAAAACACACCTGCCACTAGGGGAGGC
>NW_005224382.1:0-220 GCF_000412655.1 Myotis brandtii
GCTTGTGCATGCATTTGTGGACTTTTCCACCCAATGCCGAGGTGCAAGCTAATAAGCAGTTGTTGGTTGATATGTGCATTTGTAGCTCTTCTATGAAAACTCCTACATCTGCAGCAGAAAGAGCAGAGAGTTAACCGACAGGAGCCTCCCAGGAGCCACCATCTCCTCTCACTTTTATTAATTGATTCAACAAACATGGACTGTCAGCCAGATTTTAAGC
>NW_005224383.1:0-220 GCF_000412655.1 Myotis brandtii
GCATGCCCAGTGCAACTGGCTGAGGGAGGAACAGGAGTAGCTGCAGATCTACATCAAGGAACTGCAACCTCATAGAATGACAGGCAGATGAAGGTGATCAGCTAGCAGGACCAGTTCAAGGGGCTGAATGGGCAGCAGGAGGAACTGAAGATACACACCAAGGGTGTGCAAACCTCCCTGAATGAAATGAAGCTAGAGGTCAACCTATGGCAGGCCCTGT
>NW_005224384.1:0-220 GCF_000412655.1 Myotis brandtii
TACCATTCCACCACTGCAACTTTTGGTTCAAAGTATAGATTATTGTCATCAGTACATGTTCCTGCATTCTTACACCTTTGATAATACACATGTAGACTGGGGAATTATCATTTAATGCTCCATTGCTTCATCAGCCTTTCCTGCAGGTTCATCAGATGGTTGAATGGGCTGTGCCTTTCTCTGTAGCCTTCCTTCAAGACCTTCCAGGAATGGAGACATA
>NW_005224385.1:0-220 GCF_000412655.1 Myotis brandtii
TATTGATTAAAACAAAAACTGTTTTATGCTTCAATGAGTTGAGTTCCTTCATTAAGTCTTTCAATTATTGCTGTATTGTTCATGTCCAATATGGAGAGCCCTGGGCAAACCAGATGCTGTGAAAGGAAAGGGATGGGACAGTGTAAAGCCACCAAGGATGAGAATAAGCTTTTCCTACAATATTGTTTTGCTAAGACTTAGGGGTACTCATGAGAGCCAT
>NW_005224386.1:0-220 GCF_000412655.1 Myotis brandtii
CAAGGTTCTGAGGGGAAGCCCCTGGAGCTCAGGGGCCAGAGGAGCCTGGGGTGACCCCCTCTGCCTGGGGAGCTGGGGTTCCCGGGAAGGAAGTCGGGTTGTGGAATGACTGGCTTCAGGAGCCGCCCCGCCTGGGAGTGTGACGTCCAGGCCTTGGCGTCCATGGGATCAGGGTTAACCTCCCCGTCTCCCAGCCCCCCACTCCCATCACCGCCGGCAC
>NW_005224387.1:0-220 GCF_000412655.1 Myotis brandtii
ATTAGGAGTAATAGTAAGTGGTGCCACTCAATTTTCATCCCTTAATTCCTAGACCTGTGAATCCTGGCTGTGGGAGAAATATCAACGCATATATTGACTGAATGCTGATTTAGAGCATATACAGCCTCCTGGAGAACCTTGCGCCAGCCCTTCAAGGTAACCCCACCTAGCTAGTGCTGTAATTGAGTCTTTAAAAAACCAACCCACCTGCATCAAGATG
>NW_005224388.1:0-220 GCF_000412655.1 Myotis brandtii
TGAACATAAAATTCTCCAAAGTTATGGAAGCAATAGAAATGCCTCAGTTCTTAGAAAATTATATGAAAGTAGCTCCATTAGATTATGTGTTACTGAAATAATATAACAACCCTATGGTGATCAGTATGCACGCAAGTTCTGCTCTGAATATATTCTAATAATTATGACGCATACTTACCATCTGCATTTGAATTGTGTTCTACCTATAAGTTTGTTTTTT
>NW_005224389.1:0-220 GCF_000412655.1 Myotis brandtii
TGATTGAAACTCATGATGTCTTATAGTCCCATTAATGATCTTAGTCTATGTCCTGTAGTAGCATTTACACAGTTTGTCAAATTATGTCAACATTTACTTAAATAGAAAGAGAAGTTACTTGAATTTATTCCAGATGAAACAAAGTTGTTTTCCGAGGCAGCACCTGCGACTTTTGTAAGAGAAGTATGATATGAGAAGCAGAATTCTAGGGAAGTTATTA
>NW_005224390.1:0-220 GCF_000412655.1 Myotis brandtii
CTTCTGCTTGATGACAACATTAAAACTGCCTATTTTTTAAAAGTCCTACGTGTTCTAATAGTGATTATCATCAAGTTCTGTCTGAAACCTTTTTCAGTGTCTTCCATGCCAGCAGAAGGTAGACGTTAAGTGCATGGACTGTGGAGCCAACTTCCTGTATTTAAATCCTGGCTCTATAACTTTCTAATTATGTAAATATGATAAAATTACTTAACTTATT
>NW_005224391.1:0-220 GCF_000412655.1 Myotis brandtii
TGAGGGGGGCGCTGTCACGGGCACGTGGTGCCCGGCGTGGAGAGATGCGGGGCGCCCCTCCGCTCTCGCTCCTGTCCTGTGGCTCTTCCCTCCGCACCTCGATTCTTGCAAGTGCAGGTGGCAGACAAGCCGGTGGCGACAGGCCTGGGCCGTGGGACAAACTGGCTTTTAGGCCCAAAAAGGCTCGAGGCCGAGGCCGCAGGAAGGCCTGTGCGGCTCC
>NW_005224392.1:0-220 GCF_000412655.1 Myotis brandtii
CTGGACCTCAGCTTGTTGGCGAGGTATAGAATGGAAGGAAAAAGAACACAGGATATTATGGCTGAGAAAAAGAAAGGAGTCCCAGAGAGAGACATACATAGTACAATACTAAATTGCAGTGATCGGGACTGTCACTTTAATAACAGTTCTTTAGAAAATGGTAACGATGGGTGCAACTCTTATTTTAGTTTTAAGTCTCTTAAAGGCCCCCTGGGGTGAC
>NW_005224393.1:0-220 GCF_000412655.1 Myotis brandtii
TGTTTTGGACACGGAGGTCATTTTGTCACAGTGACGCATGGCTCTCGGGATTCTCATACAACTAATTGCACAGTGTAGCCTGGGCGGAGATTCCATGCTCTGTCCAGCGGTGACCTCGTCACCTCATGAGGAGAAGACCTTTCTGCCGGTTCTTTGGTGCCGGCCCCTGGGCATGACTTCCGGCTAAAAGCAGCCAGGCTTGGCCCTGGACCTGAACCGA
>NW_005224394.1:0-220 GCF_000412655.1 Myotis brandtii
GTGAGCAGCCAGCCCTGCCCCCCAACTGCCCCTCTGCCGCCATTGGTCACCGCTGCCCCCAATCGCCAGCCCTTCCCTCTGCCTGCTGGCCTGGCACCACCTGCTCACCGGCCCCGCCCCCCTCCCACCAGTTGTTCCGCTGTTCAGTCGATTTGCATGTTATGCTTTTATTATATAGGATTCCTTAAATGTGTGTGAGAGTTGTGCAAAATGAATCCAG
>NW_005224395.1:0-220 GCF_000412655.1 Myotis brandtii
AACCTCAGGGTTTCTGGCCTGATCTCTGCTACCTGCAGCAGGGCGTTAGGGACCACGACCTGGATGGGCACCCAGACCCTTCCTTGCTTTTAGAAGGAGGCTGACAAGTTCCCTGGCAGGTGTGTGCAGGCTCCTGCTGGGGCTCCAGAGGTGCCCAGAGCAACACTGAGCAACTGGAAACTTCAAAAATTTAAAAATTAGAGTCTATGCAGCAAAAGCA
>NW_005224396.1:0-220 GCF_000412655.1 Myotis brandtii
ACTTTGTTTCAGATATGACATTTGGGACATTTGAAACAGAAGATTTGTGCATTTCAATATATAGTTACGGAGCTATGGGTAATTCATTAACTAATATAATTTTAGAATCCCACTGTCAGTTAAAAGAGCAAAAGCCACAAGACTTTTCATCCATTTAAAGATACTGGAAGGCAAAAAAAAAAATGTCACTAAAACTTTCTTATAATGAAATTATTTAATG
>NW_005224397.1:0-220 GCF_000412655.1 Myotis brandtii
TAACCACAGGTAGGTCACCTTCCTGCTCTATTGAAATAAAAACATCCATTTTAAATTTTTTTTTCTATACATTATCAACAGTGGTCAGGCTTTTAACCAATGTTAGCATCTTCCTGTTACTTGAATTTGCATTTTTGGTAATATTTTATGGCAATTGCACTAAATTACATGAAGGATGCATTATTTACTGTGACATTTTTTATTTTATTTTATTTTATTT
>NW_005224398.1:0-220 GCF_000412655.1 Myotis brandtii
CTAGAGGCCCAGTGCCCCAGTGCACAAATTCATGCACTGGTGAAGTCTGCCTGGCCCGCCCTGATAGGGGCCCATTGGGCCGGGCCAGCAGGGGAGAGGGGCCACTGGCAGTTGGCTGGCTGGCTCTGCCCCCAATTGGGGTGTTGGGGGCTGACTGGGGGCTGGGCCAGCAGTAGGGGGGCGATCAGGGCCCGGATCAGGCTGGTTGGCTACCACAGTG
>NW_005224399.1:0-220 GCF_000412655.1 Myotis brandtii
AAGGCCAAGGCCCCTGCCCTGCCAGTTGCCCCACACAGAGAGGATGACCCACGGTGGGGGCGGGGCCTTCGAATGGGTGGGAACGGTCGACCTCTCAGTTCCTCCCCTTGGCCAGCAGGCTCCGATCACCCAATGGCGAAAGAGGAACGGGGCGGGGGAGGGGTGGTGGTGACAGGGGGCGGAGCCGGCTGCGGGCAGCCAGGGAAGATGGCCCTGATCG
>NW_005224400.1:0-220 GCF_000412655.1 Myotis brandtii
GCACTCGTGGAAGAGAATCTGGCTTCCTTCCTTCCTCCTTTCCTTTACATGCTGAGTATTGTACACATCTCCTAGGTTCCCAAGAACATGAAAAAGTGCCAGACTCTCGTTTGCATTCTCACAAGTCAGGACGTCCTGGGAGTCACAGACCTTGGAGTCAAACCAACAAGACCTGGTGCCCCGGCCCTGTAGGGAGAGCTCAGGAGATTTATCTCAGTGC
>NW_005224401.1:0-220 GCF_000412655.1 Myotis brandtii
GATCAGAGAAAAAGTCATTGTAAATTTTGAGAAGTCTGGCACATCCGATCACAAAAGGGGAAGCTTGTAGAAAGGGCGGGAACCCTGGTAAGGCTGTGGAGTCTGGAGATGGGAAGAACTTAATTGAAGTGCCATTGAAGAGGCGGATTGATGAACATGAACCTGAACAAAAAATAAATAAAGTTAAGAGGAGGAATCAAGCCATCTATGCTGCAGTGGA
>NW_005224402.1:0-220 GCF_000412655.1 Myotis brandtii
CGTCCGAGCGAATCACGGAAGCAATTCCTGGGTTTTCTGTGGAGAGAGCTGTCCTGTGGCCCAGGCACCCTTCCTGACCAGCACATGTCCCCTGCCCGCCGGGCCCGTACCTGTTATTATTAATAATAATACATAATACCATCATTAATACATAAATAATAATCCAAGAATGCACTCTGTGAGCCGGCCGGCGTGGCTCAGTGGTTGAGCATCAACCTAG
>NW_005224403.1:0-220 GCF_000412655.1 Myotis brandtii
GAATGTTAAATGTATAAGACCAATGGGATGACATATGGAAAAGATTTTGAGAGGTGTCTGAATAATTTGTTTAAATATGCGATTTGTTTAAGTGAATATTTGCATGAGAAAATACATAAACATGGCTCACTTTTTTCATAAAGCTAATTCTTTGTCAGGTGAAAGGAAACCAGTCTCTAAGATCACTAAGAGCATGGGCAAATAAGATATTTTACACACT
>NW_005224404.1:0-220 GCF_000412655.1 Myotis brandtii
TTTGTGATGCCCCCAGGTTAGTGCCCTCTCCCAGTGACCTCATTTCCTTGCTGAAATGCCACCCTTTAGGTAAGACAGTGATCCCCTGCTGCCCATCTGCTGATTGGTGCCCACTTGAGGAACTTACTGAAAACACAGATTCCTGGGCCATAACCTCAGAGGTTTTGATTCAGTAGGTGTAGAGCAGTGGTCGGCAAAACGCGGCTCTCGAGCCACATGC
>NW_005224405.1:0-220 GCF_000412655.1 Myotis brandtii
GCCCACCTTCCTCTCCGCTCAGAGCACTTCTGAGCCTGCACTCACACGACCTCCCGCGAACTCCACTGAGCAAGACCCAGAGCAGCTGCCCAGCTGGTGTGCAGCTCCCACTGGAAAGGTGGGCGGTGCAGGCCGGCCCCTGACATTCGGCCGGAATCGGGGGCCTGTGGGGACTGGGAGCCTGAGAACGCCACTGAGTAGCCTCGGGGATTGGCAGGTG
>NW_005224406.1:0-220 GCF_000412655.1 Myotis brandtii
GTAAAATTTACCTGTGAAGCCATCTAGTTCTAGATTTTTGTTTGTTCAGAGGTTTTTTATTTATTTATTGTTTTATTATTATTTCTAGTGGCCTGGTGAGTGAAAATCATGCATGGGGGGGTTCCGTCAGTCCAGCCTGCCCCCTCTTCAATCGGGACCACTTGGGCGATGTCTGACTGCCCAATCCTTGTGGGATCGGGCCTAAACCCGCAGTCGGACA
>NW_005224407.1:0-220 GCF_000412655.1 Myotis brandtii
TATAATTATTCTTCTCATTTTCTTTAGATGTGGTTTTAGTACAGACATAAGAACCCTTTTTCTCAATTTTTGCTCATTTTTTATAGTTGTATGTAAAATGGGGAGCCATAGTCCATTTTCTTTTTAATTTGACTTCTATCAACTGATGGCTCATGGCTGCCTCTTCTCGATCTGCCCCACACATGGGAAATCAGATAAGAAATCATAGTTTTCTTTTTTT
>NW_005224408.1:0-220 GCF_000412655.1 Myotis brandtii
CAGACCTCCCTTCTCAGGGTCCTGCTTACGGGTGTTCTGTCGCTATGAGCCTCCTTCTATGTGGGAACACTCAGGGATTCAGGCTGGAAAGTCTGCCCTAGAATTCATCCTACGGATTCTGGTGCTTTTGTCTAAATAGTGACCCTTAGTATAAAACACTGGTACCTTGCCCAGCCAGTGTGTCTCAGTGGTTGAGCGTTGATTTATGAACCAGGAGGTC
>NW_005224409.1:0-220 GCF_000412655.1 Myotis brandtii
CTTTTATTGATTCTTTTAGGGAGAATGGGAAGGAAGGGGGGAGAGAGAAACATCTATATGAGAGACATATGTTAATCTGATGCCTCTTGCATGCCCCCTACTGGGGTTTGAGGAAGGCATGTTCTAGTGCCCTGACCTGTTGTAGTGACCTTTAAGTGTAGGGGATGATGCCTAACTGAGTGAGTAACACTAACCAGGGCAGAGTAAATTCTTGTATTAT
>NW_005224410.1:0-220 GCF_000412655.1 Myotis brandtii
ATGGAAATGTAGAGGAGAAAGGTGGTAGGCAGCTCTAGTAGTGATGATAAGGGGGTGAAAATTTTAAGGAGGTTGTTCAGCTGTTTCTCTCGCTAGGTGGCCTCACCACCTATAGGGGGCCTTCTAACAATTACAGGTACATACAGCAATGCTGGTGTACTGCTTAAAGCCGATTTTCAGTTTTAATGAGTTTGGGTGCCTGCACCTCTCAGACATCTCA
>NW_005224411.1:0-220 GCF_000412655.1 Myotis brandtii
AATAAATATTTAATGACTATATGTATTACATTGAATTAGATTTCAGACACATTTGAAGAAAGTATTAAGTTAAAACAAATTTTGGCAACCCTCTGACTCATATATTGTAAAATAAAATGAAATAAAAGTATGCCATTTAATCCCTTTGTGAAAAAATTTAAACAGATTCTTGGCTCCATATACCAAGAGACTCACAAGTTAACACCAGTGTATAAAGCCT
>NW_005224412.1:0-220 GCF_000412655.1 Myotis brandtii
AGCAGAGATGAGAAAAGCCAGGAAGGCCTCAGCAGACAGGCAGGGGCACTGGATGTGAGCCTGTGATCAGCAATGGGTTTGCGAGCTCTGGCCCAGAGCCCGTTACCTGGGGGAGAGGAGTGGGGGACCCCTGTCTGTGGATTCCAATTCTGTTGCCTAACTGGACTCGTGGCCCAGGAAAGAGAGGGCTGGGAAGCAATGACCTAGAAACTTCTCAGAC
>NW_005224413.1:0-220 GCF_000412655.1 Myotis brandtii
ACACTTTATCTATAGACCTCAAAGGTGGATGTGAGGGCCAGAGCGATCTTGGACTGAAGTAACATCTTTGCAAGGTGTGAAGTACAATTGACATTGAAGATGTTGTAATGGCGATGTCTCTTGATGCCCGCAGGGCTGTGGCTTCCGGAAGCCCGACTATGCAGTGCCCCCAGCCTGTGCCCTCTGCACCGCCTCCCTCCCTGCCCTCTCAGGCCCTCCC
>NW_005224414.1:0-220 GCF_000412655.1 Myotis brandtii
TTACTAGCCAGAGGCTATGTTATAATAATTGTCCTCACGTTAATATATGCATTTTCTTTCTCGGCGAAGCTTAGTGGATTCCACACTCTAACTCAAAGGACAGATGCTTCTGAAGAGACTGTTAGGCACCAGATTAGTGAAGGAGATGTTTTGTAACAGAGCACTCTGTTGTTGTTCTATCCAATCACTTCATTGAGACCTACCAATAGCAAATCTGTTG
>NW_005224415.1:0-220 GCF_000412655.1 Myotis brandtii
GGAAGGTTGAGAACCACTGTTCTAGGGGATTAAATGGAAAATGACTTTTCTCTGTGACGGCTATGCATACCAACTAAAAGGAAAACACACTTCCGCTCACAACACTCGAACACCAAATGTGTGGACTTCGCCCCACACCAACCGATTCTTCAGATCCCGGGACACTCGCTGGATGTCCTATCGTGCAATTTGGACACTAACTACCTGGGGTTAGTGGAAA
>NW_005224416.1:0-220 GCF_000412655.1 Myotis brandtii
AGCTCTCACCAATGGATCGGGACCACTTCTCTCCAGCAATTAAATACTCTGTCAGATCACATTTACCCAGACCAATCCAAGTGCTGTTGGGTTCTTTTGTTTCTTAAATGCAAACTTAGTGGCCCACTTAGAACCCTGTTCTTCACAAACATTTACTGAGCATCAGCTATGGCTTCTGCCCTGCTCTCAAGGGAGGCCGTGTTTTCAAAGCACTATGACA
>NW_005224417.1:0-220 GCF_000412655.1 Myotis brandtii
GAGCTCCAGGGACCAGCGTCTCCCGGGGTAAGGCCTCCCTCCACAGCTCACCCCGCCTGATCCTCACCGTCAGCCCTCCCCAGGCCCCGGCTGCTCCAACGTCCCTGTCATTTCTGTCTGGAAGGAAACCAGGGTCGGTTTTCCGAGGGAAGAACGGTGGACACTCACCAGCGCTCGGCACAGACAGGGCACCAGCGTCCAGTCCCAGGGGCTGCGGGCC
>NW_005224418.1:0-220 GCF_000412655.1 Myotis brandtii
CTTTGCATATTTGCTGAACAAATTCTTAAAAGTTCCCTATCATATAGTGAAGCTAAGATAATCTGGGGGGACATTAGCTTAGCCCCTGTTCTGGTTGTCCTCGGGCTCCCTGGCCATGGTGCAGGGAATGATAACATGTACATGGTCGTGTCACCTGCACAGCTGGCAGACCCGCAGGGACCGTCTGACACAAAACTGATCCCAAGAAGCTATTTGCCCT
>NW_005224419.1:0-220 GCF_000412655.1 Myotis brandtii
CATAGTAAACTCAAGACATGTCACTTTTTGACACTCGTTGAGTGGATAGAGTGACTCATCATGGTTGCTGATAACATTGCATGTGTGTTAAAACAGGTCCTGAGTCAACCCCTCATGTTGCATTACTGCTCCAGAATTGTGATGCATGAAAATTTGGAAAGAAATCATAATCTTTTTAAAAACACTTTAATATAGGAACATGTTAGTGTTTTAATCTGAA
>NW_005224420.1:0-220 GCF_000412655.1 Myotis brandtii
AAGCCAGCATTATCCTGACACTAAACTGGACAAAAACTCTATTTAAAAAAAAACAAAACAGGCAGACAAACAAGAACAGAAAAAGGAATAAAACACTGGAGACCAATGTCCCTCATGAATAGAGATGCAAAATCTTGACGAAGACATCACCAAATAGAATCCAATCCAGCTTTTATAAAGGAGATGCACATAGCAGTGGGCTATACGAAATGTAAAATGG
>NW_005224421.1:0-220 GCF_000412655.1 Myotis brandtii
TTGTAAAGTTCTCTAGCAACACACAAACACACATACATATATACACATAGAAAATAGGTATGGAATGGCATGCTCCAAATTCTCAATATTGTTTACTCAGAGATACTGAGATTAAAACAAAAAATTACAAAAAAGATAATATCAAATTTTTGCAATAATTTTTCCTGGATGGGGAAATAATGGGTGAGTTTTGCTTTCTTCTCTATCATTTCTACATATT
>NW_005224422.1:0-220 GCF_000412655.1 Myotis brandtii
ACCTAGGTGGGGACCACAGGTTCATGGGCCACACTTTGAGAGGCCTGGGTCTAAGGAAATAATTCTATGTAACAGTGTATTTTTATATTTAATAACAAGTACCTTCTGCAGACCCAGTCCATATAGAAATTGTTGTGAAGTGCCATATTTGTTGAAAAATAGAGGGAGATTCACAACCACAGTCAATCAACTAGCCAGTATTTATTGAGCACCACCATGT
>NW_005224423.1:0-220 GCF_000412655.1 Myotis brandtii
GTTTTTAGATTGACAGTTCCCCCTTCTTCTCCCCCACACCCCTCATATTTTTCAGGTTTGGAGGATTTTTCGCAGAGTTAACTAACGTTTTAGTCTTAATTGATGCAAGGCCTATTACACAAATGCAGTCCAGGGACCAGCAGCATGAATTTCACCCAGAGCTTGTTATCGGGCCCCGCCCCACACCCACAAAGCCAGCACCTGCCTTTGAAAAGATTTG
>NW_005224424.1:0-220 GCF_000412655.1 Myotis brandtii
TAAAAATACTCAAACTGTGGCTTTGCAAGCGTCTTCCGCTTTGGGACGATGGGCCGCAGAATGGCGGGTTTGCAAGCTCACAGCCACAGGAGAGGGAGCCGTGTGGTCAGAGCATGGACACCTGCTGCCTCCCTGCCATGTCGCCTGGACGCCCTACAATAGCGGCAAACACAGTCCCTACTGGTCTCCCACCAGGACCCAGAATCCCGGGCTCCGTGCT
>NW_005224425.1:0-220 GCF_000412655.1 Myotis brandtii
TTTTGCTGTTTTTTAAACTCATCCCAGTGATTCTAATGTGTAGCCTGGGTTGAGAACCACTCGCCTGTGGCTTTGCTTCTAAAAGGCATTGGTGGCTCCTTTCCTGCGGCTGCGGTAACAAATCACAGCAGATTGGGCGAATCAGTGTCTTCGGGTCACTATAAAAAACTCTACAGACTGGGTACCGGTGAGCCACAGTTCCTCACAGTTCTGGAGGCTG
>NW_005224426.1:0-220 GCF_000412655.1 Myotis brandtii
AATGCCTTCCTATGAGCCCCCATTAGAGCTCCCAAGGCGCGTTCACAGGAGAAAAACAGACCCTAAGACCCTAATGCTGTCCCCATCGAGCGCTGGGGTCCCCAGAGAGGAACATCCTCTGCTCTCTATTGTCCCCACAACCCCGAGGAACCACCAGCCCTCACAGCTTGGCACCCTCCTAGTTTCCTAGGCTGGAAACTGCCAGTCCACTCACTTCGCT
>NW_005224427.1:0-220 GCF_000412655.1 Myotis brandtii
AGGCTGCAACTTGTTCCAATCTTTCGCCGTCTTCACGTTGCAAGTTGCAAGCAGGCATTAGCTTGTGCTTCTCAAGTGCTCCGCGGGGCTGACACCAAGCTCCCCGCAGTGAGAGCTGCGATACCGAGTGCAGCTCTGCGCTTGGAGGTCTGGCATGGCCACTGCCTCCGAGGTGCCCGGGATGCCTGAGAGCGGCAGCAGGCACTGGCCTCCGATCCAG
>NW_005224428.1:0-220 GCF_000412655.1 Myotis brandtii
CCAGTCAATGTGTCTCTCTCCCATTGATGTTTCTCTCGCTGTGTCTCTCCCCCAACCCCTCCCTCTTTCCCTTCCACTTTCTCTGAAAAGCAATGAAAAAAAGTATCCTTGAGTGAGGATAAACCAAAAATAAAAATAAAAATAAATTCTGGGACAAAGAACCCTTATTCCTTTTGGCGGGACTTGAGACCAGAGAGGAGATGGGGGTTAGAGCTGCTGG
>NW_005224429.1:0-220 GCF_000412655.1 Myotis brandtii
ACATCATAATTAAAATGACAAAGGTTAAAAACAAAGAATCTTAAAATCAGCAAGAGAGTTACCTTCAAGGGAGCAACTATAGGTCTAATAGCTGATTTCTCAACAGAAACATTTCAGGAGAGAAGGGTTTAGAACAAATTATTCAAAGTGATAAAAAGCAATAAACTAAAGCCAACACTACTCTGCCCAGCAAGGCCATCATTTAAACTTGAAAAAAAAA
>NW_005224430.1:0-220 GCF_000412655.1 Myotis brandtii
CCTGCGGACACACGGGGCCACGTCTGGAGGATTCATCCAGCGGCTTCATCCAGACAGTTCTGTCCTCACTGTTCTGAGGACATGTGGACGCAGGTGCCCAGAGGGAAACCAGGTGAAGACACGGAGAAGACAGCATCTCCACTCCTCACCCCAGCACCTCACCCCTGCCCACTCCTCACCCCACGGCACCCCAACCCTGCCCACTCCTCACCCCACGGCA
>NW_005224431.1:0-220 GCF_000412655.1 Myotis brandtii
TAAGCCTCAATAAATTTAAGAAGCTTGAAATCATACCGAGTATGTTCTCTGGCCATAATGAAGGAAAGTTCGCGATCAGTAACAGAAAAAAAACTTGAGGAAAAGGAATATATATATGGGTTTTTTAATCCTCACCTGAACATAGATGCCAAAATTCTAAACAAAATCTTAGCAAATGGGATGCAACAGTATATCAGAAAGATCATACACCATGACCAAG
>NW_005224432.1:0-220 GCF_000412655.1 Myotis brandtii
GCACCAAGAACTCAGCCACTTGCCAGGCCCCAAACGCCTGCGCCGTCGGTCCTGGAGAAAGAACGAGCCCCGCTCCGTGGGTTCCGACCACGGTGTCGCCAACCTGCCCGGCACAGCAAGGGGAAGGGGCCGTGGCCTCATGCAAACCACTGTCTTAGGAGGAACCAGAGCCTTGGCGCTGGGCCGCCGGCGTGGCCGGGGCCGTGTAAACGCCAAGGGT
>NW_005224433.1:0-220 GCF_000412655.1 Myotis brandtii
TTCTCATGTTCTCTTACTTATGGTTATAACTTTCCTTTTCTGATTAAAGAAGACACTTTATCATTTCTTGTAAAGCTGGTTTAATGGTGATGAATTCCTTTAGTTTTTATATGTCTGGAAATTTTTTATCTCTTCTTCAATTCTGAGTAAGAACCTGGTTGGATAAATTACTTTCAGTTGTATTTGCCTTTCTTTAATCACTCTAAAGATGTACTTCCAT
>NW_005224434.1:0-220 GCF_000412655.1 Myotis brandtii
GGGCCCAACCAAGTCCCATTTGAGCTTCACTCTCACAGTTGAAGGAGCCTCATCTGCCCACCACTGGCTCCTTTATTTGGTGTTGTCAAGGCTGGAGGTGCTGGGGTACAGCCACTGGATTCAGGGGTCCTCCATCTGCCAGCTGAACGCCCCAGCCATCGCTGTTCTCCCCATCCCCATCAACAAGGAGGGGTAAAGAATAAACTTGGCCTTACAGTGT
>NW_005224435.1:0-220 GCF_000412655.1 Myotis brandtii
CCCGGAAGTGGGAGGTGTCTGCTCGAGTTTGTGTGGCCGCCGCCGCGGGAACAGCAGCCGGTAGTTTTTCCACGTAGAGAGGCGAGGTCTTCGACTCTGGCGGCGTGAGAGTGAGCGAGTGTCGGTCTCCACAGCCCTCTTCTTACGTGACACCCGGCATGGAGGATGATCAGCGCCTACAGCCTGGCGGCAAGGCCGTGGCTCCCGCGCGGCAGGAGTC
>NW_005224436.1:0-220 GCF_000412655.1 Myotis brandtii
AGTCTATACACAAAATTTGGAGCTTAACTTCTCTGACACTCTCCTTTTTGAGATTTCCTTCCTCACTTTTACATGGCTGTGGTTGACCCAGACACTTGTCCTTCGGTTCTTCAGCAAAAAGACTTGGATCTTTTTGTAAGTTTAATTACCCTCCACCATGATGTGTCTGTTGCCTGCCTCAGGCTAATGCCTTAAAAACAGGAAACTCACCCACCAGTGC
>NW_005224437.1:0-220 GCF_000412655.1 Myotis brandtii
GGGAAGATGCTGTGTTTTGTTTCCTAATACCAGAGCGGCTTTCCCAGGGAGAGGACTCAGAAATGTCACCACAGCGTTGCCTGCTCAGGAAAGCGGTTCTAGTCCCACGGATGGACCTAGAGAACCCGCTTCCTGGGAGCTTCGGAAGCCACACTGTTCCTCGTCTTTTCTTTGAATTGAAATGCTAAGGACCAACTATTGGCAAATGCATCAAACTGGG
>NW_005224438.1:0-220 GCF_000412655.1 Myotis brandtii
GGCCGAGGCAGCTGGAGACAAGGGAGACCCCACTCCAGTGCCAGCTGCCCAGGCCTCTGGGCCAGCTCCTCCCCCAGCTCAGGGCACCCTGACCAGCAGGGCCCTGACCCCCCCACCCCGGGCCCCACGCCCACCCCCATCCTCCAGAGGCCTCAGGCCCAGACCAGCCCTCACCTCTCAGAAGGGATGGCCCTGGGGGGTGGGGGGGACACACTGACCC
>NW_005224439.1:0-220 GCF_000412655.1 Myotis brandtii
GGGTCCCTAGGCCTGGCCTGCAATCAGGGCTGTTCTTCCCTAGCTGCCACCACCCATCCCTGGTTCTCGGTTCCCCATTGGGTGATCAGAGCCTGCTGGCCGAAAGGAGGAAGTGAGAGGTTGTTCATTCCCGCCCACTTGCTGGCCCTGCCCCCTGCTGCTGCCTCCACTGGTCGCCCTCTGTGTGTGGGGTGACCAGAGGGGCGATTGGGGCCCTGGC
>NW_005224440.1:0-220 GCF_000412655.1 Myotis brandtii
GGAATAACCCGGGCCCAATGGCTCTGTCTGAGAATTGGGAAGGCGAGAGGCCCGAGGTGGGCCTGCTGTTTCCAGCTCCCCAAATACTCCCCCAGGTTTAGACCTGGGTAGGCAGGGCAGCTGGTACGGCGATCCCGGAGGACCACGTGTCAGGGGCCATAGGGCCGGGGAGACCGTGCGATTCGGGGCCGGTGGGTCGAGCCTGGGGGGCTGGAACGGC
>NW_005224441.1:0-220 GCF_000412655.1 Myotis brandtii
TTGGCTCCAGAACTGGTCATTCACATAAGAAAATGGTTGCGGAGGCATCCGTAAGCGTGCTCAGGCCTCAGCTCTCTGTGCAGACCACGCAACGAGCCTGGAGAAGAGAGAACGTGCATTGGAACAGGGGCAACCATAAATTGGTAAGTAGCGCTGCCCAGGTTTCCTTGAACGTTAGTGGGATCAGATTTATGAAGGAAATGTGGTAATTATAGGGTTG
>NW_005224442.1:0-220 GCF_000412655.1 Myotis brandtii
GGCCTCAGGGTATTTTGATGCCTGATATTTCAGGATAACTAATTATTTATAAGGACCACAATTTCTCTAATCCTTGGGAAGAAAGTCCTGAATAATATTAGCAAAAATACCCACTTCAAATTTTTATTTCCAGAAGATTTGAAGAGTATTAGTATCAAATAGCAGAAATTTTAACATGACTACATAAATACCAGAGAATTAAATTATAAATTTATCTTCA
>NW_005224443.1:0-220 GCF_000412655.1 Myotis brandtii
CGAGGGGCCGGGGAGCAGCCCGCTCCCCTCAGCGTGGATTCCACCCGTGTCTGTGACGGACGAGCCCGCAGCCGGGCGGCGTTTTGCAGAACCCTGACCGAGTCCCATCCCCGAGAGGGGCTTCGTTTCTCTGCCATGCTTGACCCTCACCCCCGACCGTGCCTAATGGGGTGAAGGGCTCCGTGGAATTGTCCACGAGAGAAGTAACACCCGTCCCCGG
>NW_005224444.1:0-220 GCF_000412655.1 Myotis brandtii
ATATTTACCATATACAAATATTAAAACAAATTTAAATGCTAATTCAGCAAAAATAATACTCATAAGTATATTACATGTTAGTATAAAGAACATATTTATATGGGGAAAATAGCTATATTTTTCCAGACAATAAACAGAAGAATAGTATTCTTTTACAGTTCTGGAAATCTCTTTAATGGAAAGCCTAATACAGTGATGGCGAACCTTTTGAGCTCGGTGT
>NW_005224445.1:0-220 GCF_000412655.1 Myotis brandtii
TGGTATAACAATTTCCTTCCCGCTGAGTGTGGGATGGCTTTCAAAGAATCAAATGTGGGAAGGGAAAAACAGAAGCTTTATAGTGAAGAAACCCAGCATTGGTCAAGAGTAACATCACGTGGGAAGTCAGGATGATGTCAGCAGTGTCTTCTATGATTAGGGTCATTACCTCTGCAAGTGTGTACTCATTGCAGTGTCTTTATAGATATACTATACAGTG
>NW_005224446.1:0-220 GCF_000412655.1 Myotis brandtii
CTGATAAACTAGAAGCCATTGATGCAGCGAAGTTAATGGGGGGAATCACACTGTACCAGTATCTCTGCCTTTGTAGCGGTCTTATGGCGGTTTAGCAATGTGCCCACATCTAGCTGACTCTCAGAATCACCTGGTGAGCTTTTGAAATCTAGGGATTCAAACATCCCTCACCTCACATGGGGAATTTTTCCCATATGAAAGAGGGGGGGGGGGGGGGGGG
>NW_005224447.1:0-220 GCF_000412655.1 Myotis brandtii
ATTTCCTGCCCCCTGTTCAATAGTAAACTAGGCATTGTGGGAGTTTACACAAACAGCATTATTCCAATAGAACAGACACAGATGGAGATTTCTGTGTGTTAAGGAAAAACAAGGTTTACATGGGTCAAGCAGAAATTTAGCATTGAAGAATATTGAAACGGGTGATAAATTGTGTCACATGTTATTAATATAATCTACACTAATAAAAGAGAAACATGGT
>NW_005224448.1:0-220 GCF_000412655.1 Myotis brandtii
ATTCAGTCTGATCATTAAAATGTATGTGGCAGGATGATAATAATGAAAATAACACTAATAATAATACAATGAGGGTGATGGAAAATAAAAAGAATGGTTAGCGTTTATTAAATATTTGCTCTGTGCCAGGTATTCTGGTGTTTTTGTTTAGATATAAACATTTTGCTTCCACTTAAAAAACTAGACCAGATAGAATTTTTAAATGTTTTCCAAAAATCAT
>NW_005224449.1:0-220 GCF_000412655.1 Myotis brandtii
TCTGTTTTCTTTCCCTCCCTCGCCCACCTCACGTCCGCTCCCACCGTGGGTCCCGCATGCCCCCTTAGGAGTGCTCTAGGCATAGGACCTCGGACGGGGCGTTCCCGGAGCCGCCCGAGGGCCCCCCGCAGGCCCCACACAGTGCCAGGCTGTTCAGTATCCCCGAAGTAGCGGAGGAGGACACGGAGCCCTGTGAGTTCCTGCACAGACAGGGCGTAGG
>NW_005224450.1:0-220 GCF_000412655.1 Myotis brandtii
TTTTGCCTTTCTTTCATTCCATTATTACTTTCTTCATTTAATGTTCATTTATGAAGTGCATACTATGAGTCAAGCACTTTCAAGACTATGGAGATAAATGAGTGACCAAGACATGACTAATGCCCTTGAAAATCTGTAGTCTATTTGGGAACTGAGTCAGAAAAATAGATCATCTCAATATAATATAGAAGCTCTCTCCCACAGGATAATGTGTCAGAAT
>NW_005224451.1:0-220 GCF_000412655.1 Myotis brandtii
CACGTGGAGGGAGGCGGTGGAGCACAGGCCTGTCACTGTAAGTGCGGCATCTCGGACATCCCACTGAACTGTGTTCATACCTGTGTTTGCCAAATGAGGGGCTGATTAGCACAGCATTAACACTGATTGGGTAATGTGGTATTTTTTCACTGACAATATCGTCAGTCCCTGTGGGAAGGCCCGCTCAGCCATCCAGGCCTGTCACTCACTCAGCAAGTGT
>NW_005224452.1:0-220 GCF_000412655.1 Myotis brandtii
TGCATTCTGAGTTGAAATGAATTGATACATTTAATGAGTGCAATTCACAAAGAGATTTGACAAATCTTATTTAAATTATAAATATGTATAAAGTACAAACATAATTATAGCCATGAATAAATTTGTAAGTCATGCCAAACCCATTCCCTTTGTACCACACCAGTCTATCTAGGCTCTTGGATGACTACTAAATGATGGCCTGCTTTGGATAAATTGGCTA
>NW_005224453.1:0-220 GCF_000412655.1 Myotis brandtii
TTTTAAAAGCAGAATACATACTGATTTGTCTGAATGTCTCTCACAGGCCAAGCATGGCGCCTTTTACTAACTGATATTTTTTTTTCATTACTAATTTACTGCACAGAGTTTTGGAGTCTAAAGAGACCTGACTCCAAGCTCTGTCACTCGCTGGTGGTATGACCTTGAGCAGTGTACTTTAACCATTCTGAGCCTCAGTTTTCTCCTCTGCAAAATGGGG
>NW_005224454.1:0-220 GCF_000412655.1 Myotis brandtii
TGAAGCAGTTCTCACCCCAGCCCAATTTCATGAGAATTGTTACTGCCCTAGACAAAGCCGGAAATCACTTGGTCTGTTGGACTCTAAGGCTCGGAATTTTTTGAGACCCTGCTTGTCTTGCTCCATATGGTCAGTATCCTATTGCCTTTGCTTCTTGGTTGGCTAATAATTGTCCAGAATCCAGATCACATGGGGAGATGGCGCTTCAGCTCCCCAACCA
>NW_005224455.1:0-220 GCF_000412655.1 Myotis brandtii
AAAATAAACTGTACTTTAAAAGGTTACCAACTAAAATATTAAAACCTACTAAAAATTTTAAAAAAGTTTATATACACAAGAACAAGATTTGGAGATTTTTCCAGAACAATCCTTAAATCTTGTGAGGATACAAAGTATCTGATCTTAGAAGCACCTGATCTCACAAGTTTTAAACTATATCCCATAACTTAAAATTCATTTCTTCAGCCAAACTCAAAAA
>NW_005224456.1:0-220 GCF_000412655.1 Myotis brandtii
CGAGGAGCAAGACAGAAGCAGCCCAGCTCCTTGGGCATGGGGACCACCATTACTTCACCTGGACTGCCTTGTCATGCGGTTTTCCAAGAGAAAAAATATCTTCTATGCTACCCAGAGCCTTTGCACAGACAATATCCTTTCCTCTTCCTTTCTGACACGCCCTTTCCTCTTACTCATCCTCAAATTTCATTCAAATATCACTTCTTCAAAGAAAGTTTCC
>NW_005224457.1:0-220 GCF_000412655.1 Myotis brandtii
TGTAAAAAATCAATAAAAATATATTTAAAAAAAAAATCCTTGGGGCAGATTTTCACCAAAATAAGCTCACCTTCCTCATCTGTAAAATGAAGATAATAGCACCTTGCAAAGTTATTTTAGGGATTAAATGAGATAATGTATGTAGCACAGCACAATGACAGCTGTCTGCATCTACTTGGGCTGCTATAACAAAATACTACAGACTGGGTGGCTTATAAAC
>NW_005224458.1:0-220 GCF_000412655.1 Myotis brandtii
ACTGCACTGTGTAGAAAATTAACCAAGTTTTGTATTTTCAATCCTCAACTGTGTATCTGAAAAAGAATTGTGCTGTCCCCAATAGCAAGAGTTCTTGAGGTTTTGTTTTTGTTTTTGTTTTTTTTAACAACTCTTTTCATTAGTAACCAGGAACCATTACTAACAATGACAAGTCGCCAAAATGGAAACAAAAGTACCCAACTCTTACCCCCAATATCAG
>NW_005224459.1:0-220 GCF_000412655.1 Myotis brandtii
TTGTTGTTGTTTTAGTTTGGAGGGCTGTAATGGGCCACCAGATAATTGGAGAAGTAAATATGGGGTGATTCTGTGTAAACATGTAGTGGGGGATAGAGAAAAGATAAAAACACCATAAAAATCTCTTCTTTATATGACTGTGCAGAGGCAACCAATTATAATGTTTGGTAGGAGCACACATTTTATTTAATTTTGATAAATTGACAGAAATACATAACAT
>NW_005224460.1:0-220 GCF_000412655.1 Myotis brandtii
TGGGGGGTGGGGTAGAGGTAGAAGAGGGTATGAGGGGATAAATGGTGATGGAAAAAATTAAATAAATAAATAAATAAATGTATTTTGATAATAACTAAATTATCACAAAGGCATTAAAATATGAAATGGGCACATTACATTCAAAGAAATGTAACTTTCTTCCTATAGTTGACAAGTATTTAAATAGATGTGTTAATTTTTGTGAGTGATGTGCAAGTCA
>NW_005224461.1:0-220 GCF_000412655.1 Myotis brandtii
GTTAATTGTTGACTGTTAACTATCCTGTACCCACCTGAGTAAAGGAAGTTTGTGTCTATCGTTTTACTCTTTATCCAACCCCAAAGGTCCCCCCCGCCACCGCTGCCCTGCTTTGCTTTCTCCCGCCTCTCTCACCTATCACCAATGGATTTCATGTAACCCTCCTACGTCTCCCCCTTTAACTGCAATGTATAAAAATAGATGAAAACCGCCATTCTCT
>NW_005224462.1:0-220 GCF_000412655.1 Myotis brandtii
GTTATAACTCCAATAGACAATCCTTTCCTAATGAATCCTCTCCTTTGCTTTCTTTGTTCTCTTCTCTTTATCCTTTTCCTCTTTCCTTAAATGGTCACTGAGAATTTAGTACAAGCTAAGTACTGTTCTAAGCACTAGCTTTACAAAGATAAAATAATCATACTCATTGTATCCCACCCAAAACTCACAATCTAGTGAGGGACACAGACAATCAGATAAA
>NW_005224463.1:0-220 GCF_000412655.1 Myotis brandtii
ATGGAAAAATATATTTCATGCAAATGGAAACAAAAAACAAAGTTGGGGTAGAAATACTAATACCAGACAAAATAGACTTTAAAACAAAGGCTGCAGTAAAAGACAAGAAGAATCCAGCAATTCTACTTTTAGGTATTTATCTTAGGAAACCCAAAACACTAACTCAAAAGACCTACGCATCTGTGTGTTCATTGCAGCATTATTTACAATAGCCAATATA
>NW_005224464.1:0-220 GCF_000412655.1 Myotis brandtii
TATTGCCTTTACTATGTCCCATCATTTCCTAGCCCAACCACCTCCATGAGCAACACACTCAGGGGTGGACTCAAAAGGCACCAGAGCTCCACTGAAAGGAGACCTGCTCTGTGGGGTTGGCCACAGAGCAGGTCCTCTGCTGTAGTTGCAGGTAGTTCTCATAGCCAATTGGCCTGGGGTCAGTCCCACTGATGTGCCAACAGCAATCAAGGCTTAACTA
>NW_005224465.1:0-220 GCF_000412655.1 Myotis brandtii
TAATCAGTTTATGAAAATAAAAGCCATCAGAGAACATATTTCACTCCAGTCCTCCACACACTAGGAAAGGGATTATTATTTTTTTTAAATAAGGGTGATCATTTCATCTAAGAGTCAACTATCATGACATTTAGGCTATCTTTCACTTTTAAAATAGATTGATTTTCAGAGAGATAAATCCCAAAAAGCTACATATTAAAAAACCAAAAACATAAACAAT
>NW_005224466.1:0-220 GCF_000412655.1 Myotis brandtii
CTTACGTGGGGTCCTGACGGGAGGCTGAGGCTGCAGCTCCCCGAGATGTGAACGGAGTAACGCTGTCCGTACGCACAGACGGGCTTTCAACCCAAGCTCTGTGCTACTTGCTGCGTAAAGTTGCAATTGAAAATTTCCTTCCATGCAAAAGAACGGCTGTTACGTATTCATTAGATAGTTGTTTAGTACTATTGATCTGTTATTCATTTTATTAGATAAC
>NW_005224467.1:0-220 GCF_000412655.1 Myotis brandtii
GGACAAATCATGAGAGGTTAGCTGGGGCGCCACTGGGAAACCGGTGATGTCTGGTAATAACACTGAAGATGCTGCCTGCTCCCTGGGTTGGTCCTGTGCTTAGTTACTAGCAGGTAAACTATGCAGGATTGGGCACTCCAGAGATGCCATGGATACTCTGGAACAACCACAGCCTAGGAAGGAAGAATCCAAGTTCCTTTACTGGAGACATTTTCACTCT
>NW_005224468.1:0-220 GCF_000412655.1 Myotis brandtii
GGATATTTATTTAATTGTTTCCTTATTGTTGAATTTAATTTATATCACAAATAACATTCTTTGAAGGAAATATTTTTTAAAAAATGGCTATAAATTGCAGACTAAGACATTTAACTTCCTGTTATCCTATCACTATTCTTGATTACAAACCTACATTCTTCTTTACTATATTTTATTTCCTTCTTTCTTCTTATTTCTAAAGACTGTATATATGTCTTAT
>NW_005224469.1:0-220 GCF_000412655.1 Myotis brandtii
GAATCCCCCTGTGTTCACACCTTCTTCACGGTTCCTCTAAATTCTGAGCCCCTCGGGGGTTCTGCAGGGCAAATTGCCCAACTTCTTAACAGCCTTCCTCTCAGAAAGCCACTATGTCTTTGCTTCCCCCCTTCTGTGACAGTTACAACTCCTCCACCTGGATTCCCCTGACACACCTGTTGAAAAAATTAATCTGCTCTTTTCTCCTCACCTGACCCTT
>NW_005224470.1:0-220 GCF_000412655.1 Myotis brandtii
AGAGGCGGGTGGGCTGTTCTCATTTGTATAAGACAAGAACGAGGAGAGGGATGGGCAAGTGGACGGGCTGAGCTCGAAGGTCTGAGGAAAATACAGAAAAAAACAAAACCGGGCCGGTGTGGCTCCGTGGGTTGGGCGTGGTCCCGGGCACTGGGAAGGTCGCCAGTTCCGTTCCCAGTCAGGGCACGTGTCCGAGTTGCGGGCTCGATCCCCAGCAGGG
>NW_005224471.1:0-220 GCF_000412655.1 Myotis brandtii
CTGTGGGCGCTCCCAGGCCCACAGCCAGCGGTGCCCCCGTCCTGCCCTACACGTTAGTCTTCAGTGTGGAATTTATAGGAGACACCCAAGAATTTTCTTGAAATGCAAAAACACATTTTCCCCTTATAACCCTTGTGAGATGCCACAGCTGTGCTAGAAGCTGGGCGGCCCCCCCTGAGCATCTAAACCAGGGGTCCTCAAACTTTTTAAACGGGGGGCC
>NW_005224472.1:0-220 GCF_000412655.1 Myotis brandtii
TATGCAATTTTTAACTGTCAATTATACTGGGAAAAAAATTCAAGTAAGCAAAGCTGTTAATCAGTGACAAAAATATACCTCTTTGAGGATCATATCACTCAGTAAACTGTTTTGTGATATATATGTGTATTTTTTCTCAAAACATTTATTTTTGAGAAAAAAAAATTCAGCAGTTTGTTTTTTAGTTGATTAATTTGAGCACAACCTGGTATTAACTTTT
>NW_005224473.1:0-220 GCF_000412655.1 Myotis brandtii
TGGTGTTATATATCTACTAGAGCCTCGGTGCACAAATTCATGCAGAAGTGGGGTCCCTCGACCTGGCCTGGGAGATCAGGCCCAAACCAGCTCTCTGACATCCCTCGAGGGGTCCCAGGGGCACAGGCTAGGCTGAGGGACCCCACTAGTATGCAATCAAGGCAGAGGAGGGACACGGGAGGTTGGCAGCTGGAGAGGGATCACAGGAGGGCTCCAGGGC
>NW_005224474.1:0-220 GCF_000412655.1 Myotis brandtii
AGCAGAGGAGTGACAGAAACGTACAAACAAGGGCCTGCTCTCCAATAACCGATGCCTTGACAATTTCTAGAAAGACTATAAAGACTGGATCACTGGTCTCCCAGTATGACACTATGCCTAGCCAAGGTGGGCCCTCCGTAAGCACTGGGGAGAGAGGGAAGTGAAAGGGAGAGAGAGGGTGTGAGGAAGAAAAGGAGGAAGAGAATCAAAAAGGCACAGA
>NW_005224475.1:0-220 GCF_000412655.1 Myotis brandtii
TTCGGGCTCCTACCCCGGGGCCCTGTACCAGCAGCATTTGGCTGTCACACATCGGGGGGAAGGCCGTGTCCTCTCCCCCAGACGGGACGCTTCCCTCTCGGTGTCCTCCCTTCGGTGGGGTGGAAGGACCCCCCAGAGAAGCCCCGGCTGTGTTCCCCTAATCCCAGGACGGTCTACAACCCACCTCCCAGGGGCAGACTTGCTCTCCCCGGGCCGGAAG
>NW_005224476.1:0-220 GCF_000412655.1 Myotis brandtii
AGCAATAGATTATTAATACAGTTAAGGATTTAAAATCCACTCATCATCTGTGGGGCATTACATAGGAATTAATGTATGTAAACTGATAGTTCTGGTTTAACAATATAAGTGATTTGTTTCCTCAATGTCATGCTCCTGCAGTGTGCTGTAACATAAAGCATCATATTTGGCTGCCAGCATCCACTCACTTTCCTAACAACATTCCTCCATGGGGTGAAAT
>NW_005224477.1:0-220 GCF_000412655.1 Myotis brandtii
CTGGGCCCCACAGGGACTCACTTTCCAGGGAAAAGGGCTTGGAGCTGCCCTTGAGAGAGGCAAGAAAGGGGAGTACCGGGGTTACACGAGGCTTGAGAGCCAGGCCGGGGTGGGGATGGGTGCAAGGGAGAGAGGAACCGACAAAGACGGTGGGTGGTGGCAGTGTTAAAGTGGGGGTTTGCTTACAGGAGAAAAAGAAAGCCCGAGGAACTGGCCAGAG
>NW_005224478.1:0-220 GCF_000412655.1 Myotis brandtii
TGAGATGCACATTTTGAAGATGCATGCTGGGAAAGTTTTGCAGATATATGGCCAAAAAGATCGAAGATAATCATCTCCGAGAAATGGTGTAAAAACTGCTGGTACAGGATGCTTTTCGCACATTCAGAGCAAAATAACAATGCCTACTGTCACTTTAATACCTTTGCCTTGTGCGTTATTTATTGCACTGGTACTAATTCTTGCTCTGCGTTAAGTAGTA
>NW_005224479.1:0-220 GCF_000412655.1 Myotis brandtii
ATCCCCCATAGTCGCGTCTGCGACGGTGGGAGGACAGCACAGCCAGCTTCCCAGGGAGGGCCCGTGAACGGAGCGCCAGCCTGGACCCACGGAGGCGCCTTTCGGTTCGCCCGGTGGCTTCTCGGGTGAGGTTGCACATGGCCGTGGGCGGTGGGCTGTGAGCCGTGGGCGGTGGCTGTCTCAGGAGGAGTCCTCCGCGTCCGGGCGCGTGGACGGAGAA
>NW_005224480.1:0-220 GCF_000412655.1 Myotis brandtii
TATCTAAAGATAACTCTATAAACTTGCTACTTAAAAATATATATTCTGCATAACTGAGGCTGTTTGCTAATAAACCAGGCTTTCACTATGTATATACATACTATGAGTAATGAATCCAGCTCACTTTAAATGGTATGACTCAGAACTTGACTCTTAAAGGGAAACATCAACTCATTGAAATACTGAGTGCCACATTTGACCAAAGCCATTTGCTGAGTGC
>NW_005224481.1:0-220 GCF_000412655.1 Myotis brandtii
CCCCCAAATTCTGATTCAGTTGGTATGGGGTGAGCTTAGACATTTAAAAAAAAAAGGAAAAACCCCCATGACCCACTTGTAGCCAGGTTAACAACCTTCGAAACCCTTACTCCTTGGCACTCTGAAGCAAGGCACTGTGGGGGAAGCAGATGGCTTATCTGTGATTCTCCATAGACTCGCAGTGGGAGCCGTGGGACCCTCAGGGCGGACCCAGGTGGAC
>NW_005224482.1:0-220 GCF_000412655.1 Myotis brandtii
TGCATATGCAGGTGTCAAGCGCCCCAGGAGGCAACGGCAGCCACGGCTGCAGGCTACTGGGACTTTTGCTGGCCTCAGGAGGCGAGGCCGTAGCCACACCCATGGGCTCCTGGGACTTTCGCTGGTTTGGGAAGAGTGGCCGCCCACGCCTAGCCACTCCCACGGACTCCCGGGACCTTGCCAGTGAAGAGCAGGAGGTTTGGAGGACTTGGCAGAGCAG
>NW_005224483.1:0-220 GCF_000412655.1 Myotis brandtii
AAAAAAAACACACATCTAGCACAATGTTGCCTTAGGAATACTTTGGACATGCTACTCAAATCACCTTATTTCCTTTCCATTGAAAAGGGTCTATTGACTTGCCTTTATATTGGGATAAAGACAGAAATCCATAATTTTCCCCTTAAGTCTAGTTGGTATCAACACTGCAGCTCCACTTCCTACATGCCCAAGAATGTTAGTCTTCTTTTAGTGCCTTGAA
>NW_005224484.1:0-220 GCF_000412655.1 Myotis brandtii
CCCCCCTTTTCCCCCACTGACTCTCTCCAGCCCTCCCCCCAGCCTCCCTTGTCTCCCTCCCACCACCCCCACCTCTGGCTCCAGGCCTTCACAACCCTATTACCTGTGTCCATGGATTATGCATATATGCATACAATGTCTTTGGTTGATTACTTCCCACCCAACAACCCTCCCCATGCCCCATGTCTTTTGATTGGAGCCAATAATCCATTTACATTTA
>NW_005224485.1:0-220 GCF_000412655.1 Myotis brandtii
GAACTCTGTATTCTGGAAGGTGAACTAGTTTGTCTTCCTTCTTCTCTTCCTTCAGGTTCCTTATGAAAGCTGAAGTGGGCAGATGAGGGAAGTCAATTGTATGTTGAAAACCTTTGGACACTTTCTACCTGTTCTACATTCACATAATACTACGTTACACTTCTGGCCCAAGACCATGAATGTAATACTATAACATAGTGAAACTCATTTCAGTCTGTAC
>NW_005224486.1:0-220 GCF_000412655.1 Myotis brandtii
GACCTCTGGCCCCCGGCTTCCCGGGCAGACAAGCCTGCGCCGCCGTCTCCGGGCCTGTATATCCACTGTGGTCCCAGCAGAGAAAATGCATGTTTGGGGTTGAGTGGCCTTTCCTCCGTCGCCCGATAACCCCGCAATCTGCTCCTCCTGGTCGGGAACTCTGTTGTGTGGCCTCGCCACAGTAGGCCCGTCTGAGAGCGGCCGACTCATGTTATTTTAC
>NW_005224487.1:0-220 GCF_000412655.1 Myotis brandtii
GCAGGACCGCTGGGCTCTCAGAGCCCTCTCTGGGGTCGGCCTGTGCGTGCTGGAGCTGAGAGCTCTCTTTCTGCTAACCTGGCAGGGAGGGCGTCTGGAACAGACGCAGCCGCAGGCCCCCTCCGGGGAGAGCTGCCGAGGAAGCTGCCAGCCAGAGGAGATAAAGGGAGACACAGGGACGCGGAGCTGAAGTTATCAACTGTGCCCTGGATCCGACTGT
>NW_005224488.1:0-220 GCF_000412655.1 Myotis brandtii
GGAATGTCAGACACACGCTTGAAGTGTGACACCAGGCAGGGTGTCTCCCCCAGGCCCGGCAGGCATGTGGTCGACGAGTTAGGGCGATGCTAATAATATCAATAAAAGCTAACATTGCTCCACCGTTTACCGTGGGCCGGGCACATACACAGGTCAGCTCATGTAACCTTCCCAAGAACCCTTGGATACAGACACTCTGTAAAAACCCGTTTTACAGATG
>NW_005224489.1:0-220 GCF_000412655.1 Myotis brandtii
CTTGGCACTGCCACACTTCAGAAGCTCCGGTGAACTTGGGTAAGTCTGGCAATGTAGCGCTGCTCCTCACAGCCTTGCTCCACAGGCTCCCAAACTCTGACCAGGAGCTGAGGCTGGAGCTCTGGGTGGTTTGGGCATCACTCTCCTTTGTATATTTGGGACCAATCTGGCTCCATCTGCAAGTCCTGTGAGGAGTGTGGGAAGGTGGGCTGAGATGGGG
>NW_005224490.1:0-220 GCF_000412655.1 Myotis brandtii
GGGATGTAACTGCCCACTTGTTTGTCTTTGATCCACAAATCTGTAAAGTCCTAGATGGCAAGAGTCCTGGTTATTCTCTGTAGAAAGTAGTTACCTAGTGCCTAGAACAACTCAGCAGGTATTCAATGAGTGACCCCTTAATGCAAGAATAAGCAAATTCTGCAAAAAACAATAATGAACTAAGTTTCTGAGATACTGTGTTCCTAGTTAAGTGAATTTC
>NW_005224491.1:0-220 GCF_000412655.1 Myotis brandtii
CAGTCCTGGTTGTTATAGGGTTTCTGAGGTCCACTAGACTTCCATCTTTCTACCTCACTGACCTAGAGTGGCTTTCTTTTTTATTGAGGTCACCTCATTGCCCAATATGGCTGCTAAGCTCTAGCCATCACATATCTTATAGGCCATAGAAGGTGACCAAAAGCATACACATTCCTTTTCCAAGGATTTTCCGTGATGTGTCATGCAACACTGGTACTTA
>NW_005224492.1:0-220 GCF_000412655.1 Myotis brandtii
TCACCGGGAATGGAATCAGATTCCCCCGCGGCCTCTCTCGCGTGGGGTAATCGGTGCTGTGTCCACGGAGAATGTGGACTGGGTGCTCCCTGGCGTGTGGGTGGTACAAACTCGAGCAAATTGGAAAGTCTGACCTCGGAGGGGGCTCAGAGCTGCAGGTCCCATTGGCACCCACAGGCCCCTCCATGGCCGGCTCTCCCAGCCACAGCGGAGAGATGAG
>NW_005224493.1:0-220 GCF_000412655.1 Myotis brandtii
TTACTAAAAGGGCAAAGGTACTCTGAAGTATGAATACATTTATAAGACATTTTTTTCCCCTGTCAGGTCAATTATACTTACCACTCAATTATTTGCAATGTTTATTGAATGAAAGAATCAATACTTCAAAACCTTGGTTACATTATAAGAGAAATAGTTTTTCCAATTTGGGGTTTATATTAATAGCCAACAATAATTAGTTATGTAATTCTAAGTTTAT
>NW_005224494.1:0-220 GCF_000412655.1 Myotis brandtii
CTAATGGAAATCAGATGCCAGCCACAGCAGAGAGCCGAGTGTGGCGTTTTAAATACTCTCATAACCACATTGCAATTAAATAAAAAGAAACAATTATACTCGTTTTAATAATAATTTTGTATAATCTGACATACCTGAAAGAGTGCCATCTCGCATGTAATCGATGCAATTGCAATTGTGAATAATTCTAAATTTTATATCAGATCTTCAAAATCCAACG
>NW_005224495.1:0-220 GCF_000412655.1 Myotis brandtii
CACGCCGCCCCCTCCCCAGGCTCCAGCTGCTGGCCTGGCAGGAGCGTTAGGGTCCAGGTCGTGAGGGGTGCCCCAGAGCTCAGAGTGGGCCCAGCCCGAAGGCTGGGGTCCCCGCTCCCAGCCCGTCTCTCTGGGAGCCCCGGACACAGAGACTACAGGACCGTGTTGGTGAGGACAGCCCTGCTGATCTGCGGCCTCTGCCCAGCACAGGATCCCCACC
>NW_005224496.1:0-220 GCF_000412655.1 Myotis brandtii
AAAATTAATTTTGAATTTGTGCTATCCACCTTTATTTAGAATGATCCCTTGCTTACTTTTAATTTTAAAAAAGGAAACAAAACAGATCTAGTTTGACATTCTACTTCCAAAGCAATAAACCGCATATTTTGTAACTTTAAAAATTTTTTCTAAATTGAAAGAAATTAATTTAAATTAATTTAAAAAGGTGATATTTGTAATAAAATACAAATAATTTAGA
>NW_005224497.1:0-220 GCF_000412655.1 Myotis brandtii
GACCGGGAATCAAACCCGGGACCTTTCAGTCCGCAGGGCCGCTCAGGGCCTTCCAGCTGCTGGCTGGGTCTACCTTCGCCCCAGCTGCCAGCTCCAGCAGGGCCCTTCCTTCGTTCCATGCCGCCCCCTAGTGGCCAGCGCGTGTCATAGCGAGCAGTCGAACACCCGGTCAGTAGAACTCCCGGTGGGTCGAACTCCCGAGGGGACAATTTGCATATTA
>NW_005224498.1:0-220 GCF_000412655.1 Myotis brandtii
TGTGCCCAGCAGGTGGCAGAGCTGGGGCTCGCAAGGACGTCCCCTGACTGCAAAGCACAGGCACTTCACCAATCTGGTGACAGGCCTTCCCCAGAACCTTCCAGACCCTGCGATCCAGCTTGCACATTTTGCTGAGGGAGAAAGGGGGAGGCTTAGGTTCAGGAGGACAGCGGCATTATTAGCTTAATTTCAAATCTGAGCCTGGGGCGTGCGGACCAAA
>NW_005224499.1:0-220 GCF_000412655.1 Myotis brandtii
AGCGGCGCGGCGGCGGGGAACCGGCTTAAAGCGACAGCGCCCAGGCGGGATGCGCTGGGACTGGAGGCAGCACCAGGCAGGGTGGGGAGACACAGGGGAAGGGCTCCGAAGTCAAAGCGACCAGATAGTGCCTCCGTGATGGAGGAGGGGGCCCGGAAGAGAAAGGGGGTGAAGCCAGCAACGGACCCAGAGCCTGGCGGCAGCTCAGGGATGCCTTGAA
>NW_005224500.1:0-220 GCF_000412655.1 Myotis brandtii
AAACAACCAAAACATCCATTTAAAAAAATCCATCAAGAGGGCATTGATTAATAGCGTCTGATGCATTCGCATAATGGAATATTATGTAACTGTGAAAATGAATAAGGATTATTTGTACATACTGATAGGGGACAATATTATAAACATTGCACCATATATTTTCTTTATTGTGGTATGCATCCAACACATTTGTTTATTATCATTATTTTTTTAGTCCTTA
>NW_005224501.1:0-220 GCF_000412655.1 Myotis brandtii
GAAAGTGTTGCCTGTCAGGGAAGGTCCTCACTGTTAGGCAACGGGACCAATAAGCCCCTAAAGTTGCACTTATATGTCCCCTTGCTCTCATTGATTCTGTAGGAGGAATAATTTCCCCACTATCCTTCTTGGCTTAGCATCCCATAATAAAGACAGATTAACAAGAGAAAGCCAATAAAAGTTTATTAACATTTATATCTCTTGTATACTTGGGAGAGAT
>NW_005224502.1:0-220 GCF_000412655.1 Myotis brandtii
ATCTTTCGGTGCACAGGATGACACCCAACCAACAGAGCCCCACTCACCAGGGCGACATGTATTTTAAAGACACCTCTTAAGGAGGAGCCCTTAAGGTTATTGGTCTTAGAAAAATGTAGAATAATACCCCTTATTATGGAATCCTTTCACCAATGATTTTCAAGATTTCTCCTCCCCAACTCTCTGCCTCTTGCTATGTGTTGTGACTTCCCCGGACATC
>NW_005224503.1:0-220 GCF_000412655.1 Myotis brandtii
AGACACCACGCCTCCACTTCTAGTAGGAGGGCTGCGAGGAAATTCCGGTAAAGAGCCTTAAATGGGGCTTGGTGCATAGTGCTGGCAGGGATGGTGAGGATGGTGAGGCTGGTGAGGAGGGTGAGGAAGGTGAGGAAGGTGAGGAAGGTGAGGAGGGTGAGGAGGGTGAGGATGGTGAGGAGGGTGAGGTGGAGAGGCCAGTGCAGCCAGAGCCTGGTCC
>NW_005224504.1:0-220 GCF_000412655.1 Myotis brandtii
CTTGCAGGCGTCCTCGGTTAAAGAGCACATGGCATCTCGAGAGAGATCTGCTCTAGTAACACCTGCTGGGACTCACCTGCTGGCAGCCATGTCTGTCACATGGGGTCTTTGTAGGAAAATGGTCCGTCTGACATCTGTTTATTAAAATTCTAAGGTGTTCTCTCTCTAGCTTAGAGAAAGATGCCATTATTAAACTGAGGAGCGCAAGGTGGTCAAGTAA
>NW_005224505.1:0-220 GCF_000412655.1 Myotis brandtii
ACATCTACATGTCATTTGTGCAGTAGTTCTCAGAAAATAGAACAGCTTTTTAAACAGCTATGATCTATTTCAGAAGCAAGAGTATTGACATTGGGGAATTATTCACAAGAATCTGACTTTATCCTTTAATGAGATACAAAGCACTCTTTTAAAGCTCAATGGAAATCCAATTTTTTCTATGTGAAATTTATTTTTGGTTATTAGAAATAAACTGGTATAT
>NW_005224506.1:0-220 GCF_000412655.1 Myotis brandtii
AAGAAACTGTGGGCTGCGAGGCTGCAGTGGGCACAGAAGTGGGTCTCACGCCATCCTCCGCACCCCCGCCTGGCCCCTACTGCCACAAGTCCTGGTCCCCACTCTGCCAGCAGCCCAGTTCCTGCAGCAGCTGCTCCCATGTGCTGAAGGAAGGCGCAGACCCCACTTGCGCCCACTGATGGTGCAGCACAATTCAGGCCAACGCCAACAGCAGGTGGGA
>NW_005224507.1:0-220 GCF_000412655.1 Myotis brandtii
AGAGAGAATCTTAAAGTCAGCAAGAGAAAAGCAATTTTACCTACAAAGGATCTCCAATAAGGCTGTCAGCTGATTTCTCATCAGAAACTCTAGAGGCCAGAGGGGAATGGCATGGAGTACTCAAGATAATGAAAAGCAAGGACCTGAAACAAAGATTAATATATCGAGCAAGGCTATCATTCAATACTAGAGGCTCGGTGCATGAAATTTGTGCACTGGG
>NW_005224508.1:0-220 GCF_000412655.1 Myotis brandtii
CAGAGCCTGCAACTGAGGTACGTGCCCTTGGGACCAGAATTGAACCTGGGACCCTTCCGTCCTAGAGACCAGCTAGGGCGGGCTGTTATTTTTGAGAGAGAGAGAGGAAGAGAGAGGGATAGAGGGGACAGAAACATGGATGGGAAACATCATCAATTAGCTGCCTCCAGCACGCCCCCTGCTGGGATTGAGCCTGCAACTCGGGCATGTGCCCTGACTG
>NW_005224509.1:0-220 GCF_000412655.1 Myotis brandtii
AGATTATGCCTTGATGGCTGGTTTTATTTAAAGCAAAGTTCCATAACTTTTTTGTGATTTTAATAATAATTTTAAAGTACAATAAAAAAATAGATAATAAAAACAACCTGGTTAACTGAGGATCCTGGATGTTGGAATTGGACCCTCTGAGTTTAAATCCAAACGATATCACCTATACATGTGTGACTTTGGACACATTACTTAACCTCTCCAAATCCTG
>NW_005224510.1:0-220 GCF_000412655.1 Myotis brandtii
ATTTAATTTATTATAAAGGAAAAATTTCAAAACTATAAGAAAGATTGGATTATTTATAGGAGCATTAAATAACAGGAAATTGGAGAAATGAGGTTAGATCTCTTTGTTATCCCATATGACTAAAATACTCTTGGGTTTATTAAAATGTGAATAAGAAAAATCATAAAATAATGAGATAAAAATAAAACAAATATTAAGTAATCTTGGAATGGGGAAGGCC
>NW_005224511.1:0-220 GCF_000412655.1 Myotis brandtii
TTGCTGTAGATCCCATCTCTACGGTAGATTTTCACTCCGGACACTGAGTCATTTCCTGTTAACAATAGGACTAGGATACTGAGCACAACCACACGCTCCTCTCCACAGCCTCGTAGCCTCCCGGACGGTGCGGCGGTTTCAACGCCCAATGCCTCCAGCCGGGCTGGAGAATCGGCACTCAAGTCATCCTTGTTTTTGTCTTATCTTGTTTTACATCGGT
>NW_005224512.1:0-220 GCF_000412655.1 Myotis brandtii
GAAGGATGAAGCACTCACAGTCCTGTCTCCCTGCCCAATTCTACAGCACGTGGATGCCCTCAGGCGTCCATGGCTTTTTACATATTTGTCCTCACGGGGTGCATGTCATCTTGCAGCTTGCTTTTTTGAGTTCACATTATATTTCAGTTTTCCCCCCCTGTGTTAACACATACATATTTTTTTAAATAATTATTGTTTTACTGGCGTCCCTGCTGCTCCA
>NW_005224513.1:0-220 GCF_000412655.1 Myotis brandtii
ATTAGGAGAGACTTTTATTTTAAAAGTTTCATCTTAGACTGCAAGAATGTCCATTAAGCATCACAATTAAACATGCCAAAGGATGAGCCATGTTGTCAAAATGTCCACTTAACCCACTCAAACATCTCAAATACAGCCTTTGCTGACCTTCTATAACCCCCCCCCTTTTTTAAGTTTTTTTTTTCTTTTTTAAACAAGAGAAAGTAGACAGATACATGTT
>NW_005224514.1:0-220 GCF_000412655.1 Myotis brandtii
GCTGCTGGAGTTCCAGGCATTCCTCTTAAAGGGTCTGTGTAGGGAATTACTTGAACTCACTCTTCTGAGCTCCAGTGCTAGGGCAGCAGCTCTAAAGGCTCCTGGGTTACAAGGGGAGGAATTGAATTGTCTGGCTTCAGGGTGAGGGCGGGAGGATAAGCTTTCTGCCAGACAGAAGTGTTGCAAAAGCCATTATTCCTTTTCTGAGCCACAGGCCTAG
>NW_005224515.1:0-220 GCF_000412655.1 Myotis brandtii
CTCTACCCACTGAGCCACACCGGCCAGGGCTGACCGGTTTTCCTGAAACGTAATGGCTAACCTTTCCCACGGGACTCAGGTTACACAGGGCGGACGTGTGAGCCACAGGCGGGCGGCTATGAGCGGAACAGCCCAGGCCTTGTTCCCGGGGCCTGATCCATGAAGACGGGTCCAGGGAGAAGGGCAGCCGCACGCTCGGGGACACAGCGACGGGTCTGGC
>NW_005224516.1:0-220 GCF_000412655.1 Myotis brandtii
TAGTTGACCAGCTGTTTTGTGTACCTCTAGCAACAAAGTTGGAAGCTTTTCCAAGTTCAAGGCTTTTGAATTGGTCTATGTGTATGTGTGTAAATGTGAATATGTAAATACGTGTTTCTCTGTGAACTTGGTCATACTGAGAAGGAAAGGAGACTCAACCTCCTTATATCAAGTAATTATTTATATGAAATAGGAATCGAAGCTGCCTCCACTGTTGCTG
>NW_005224517.1:0-220 GCF_000412655.1 Myotis brandtii
CGCGAGCCGCAGTTTGCCAACCACTGCTCTAGTGAATCAGAGAAAGGACCCTCAGTTCCAGGGTTCTCAGCTCACTCATTAGCTAAAGGACCTGTAGGACCTTAGTAATAGTTCCGTCTGGAGCTGTGTTTTCAAGGATGAATGTACAACATTGACTCCCCCCGGCCCCCAACATTACACAAACTCCTCCTTTTCCTGCCAGAATCGTATCCAAAGCCAA
>NW_005224518.1:0-220 GCF_000412655.1 Myotis brandtii
CTCCTTGGTATTTAGCAAAAGGAGTAAAAACTTTGTCTGCCCAATACCCTGCACATGGGTGTTTACAGCAGCTTTATTCCTAATTGCCAAAACTTGGAAGCAACCTAGATGTCCTTCAGTAGGTGAGTGGGTAAATAAATTGCAGTACATCCAGACAATGGAATGCTATTCAGCGACCAAAAGAATTAGTTATCAAGTCACAAAATGACATGAAAGAAGC
>NW_005224519.1:0-220 GCF_000412655.1 Myotis brandtii
GTAATTGTAATAAAACCAAACTCCAAAAAGTGAAGCTAAGCAAATATTTTTTGGCTGACAGGGTACTTAATAGGCTGTCTCTGAAATTCTTAAGAAATGAGAGAAGATGGCATGCCCCCCGCCAGGAAGATGCATGGAACCTCTTGAGGTTGGGCATCAGATATTTCGCTCATCTCAGGATGGCTTGCAAAAGTGGGGAATGCTGGGTAGAGGAAACAAG
>NW_005224520.1:0-220 GCF_000412655.1 Myotis brandtii
TTTTAGGTGCCCGTGGCCAGGGAGGATGGAGTCTTGGTGTTCGCCGGTTTGCAGCTGAGGCAGCTGGTCCCTGGGTGATATGGTTATAGTGTCTCGGGAGGTATCCAAAGTCTCCCTGGTTGAAGGTAAGGCTGGGCCTCTGATCACAGCTGGTCTCCCTTTCAAGAAGGCGTGGTCTCTGTGGCAGAGCCTGCTGCTCTGGGAGAGATTTCAGCAGTAG
>NW_005224521.1:0-220 GCF_000412655.1 Myotis brandtii
TGGTGAGACCATCATACTTGCCAGAGTGAGACTGTTGTGAGCTGCGCTCTCGCCTTGGCTCCCTGGCTCCCTGGGCCCTGCAGCGTGGCCGCCTCTCCGCCGTCCTGGAGGGTGCAGGTCCCCGCAGGCTTCCCAGCAGGAACGGGAGCCTCCGCTCAGTCCTGCCTCCTGGGCCCAGTGGCCTTCCCTCCCTGTGGGTGCCATGACTCGGCATCATTGC
>NW_005224522.1:0-220 GCF_000412655.1 Myotis brandtii
AAATCTCCAGCGGCGGAATCCAAAACACGGGGCCTGTGGGGAAGGGACTGAAGAGTGGACACCTTTCAAATCCCAGTGGGCGGCTCTGTTCCCAGATAGCACTCGCCAATTAGATGCGCGTTGTCTGATCTCAGCTTCACAGCAACCCGAGGCAGGAACTACTGTTGTGCCCCTTGAAGAGGCGAACAGTCCGAGGCTTCCCTGAGAGTAGGAACTTGCT
>NW_005224523.1:0-220 GCF_000412655.1 Myotis brandtii
TTCAGAAGTTGCTTTCTACAAAATAGTCTTTGTTTCCAAAACAGACTCTTTAAGAATATGAGAACAATGTACCTGAGGGGAAAAATAACAAAACTTATAAATAAATAAAACTATTATATACATAAATGATAGTTTATTTTGGTTGTTTGATAATATGTCAGTTCAAATCAATGGTAATAGTTTATTAATCTGAGATTTTTTAATCTTTAGTTTTATTAGG
>NW_005224524.1:0-220 GCF_000412655.1 Myotis brandtii
TCTTCTCTATCCTGCAGTGCGAGTGGAATGGCGGATGTGGGTACATTACCTTTATTCTCAAAACATGTCGTGTTGACAGAGATGTCCTTTGGGACATACTGAGTCCGGATGCCGCCTTTAGTTATCCTCTCCCGAAATCTGATTCCGCAAACCGTTTCGGAGCCGTCCTTTAATGATGTGCTATGTAAATACCCTCCAGGCGGTGGGGCGATGTTCGCAT
>NW_005224525.1:0-220 GCF_000412655.1 Myotis brandtii
GGGTGAAGGCAGGAAAGTTTTTATTTTATTTCAAAATCAATATTCTCTTTTTTTTCAATTCATTTATTTTTCTTATGATTCAATTAATATATTGTAATAATAATAATAATAATTATATATATAAAACTCTTATATGCAAATAGACCAAACAGTGGAACAACGAAACAACCAAACAATTTATCACTATGACATGCGCTGACCACCAGGGGGTACACACAGA
>NW_005224526.1:0-220 GCF_000412655.1 Myotis brandtii
TGTTTTTCTGGGAAGCACAGCTGCAGACATTTATTTTCAACTCCCAGACAACAAACTCCTGCCATGAGGAGAACTCAAAATGCCTCTAGGCTTTCCATATTATTTATCTGGGCTCGGGGGAGAGGGACTCTTAAGAATATATTCCATTGTTCCCCCCACATCCCCCAGAATTGCTCTAACCTTCAACCATCCTATATAATAAAGAGGTAATATGCAAATT
>NW_005224527.1:0-220 GCF_000412655.1 Myotis brandtii
CTGAGCCACGTGAGTATGAGCTTCTGCCCACCTCCAGCACCCACTGTTTCTCTGGCAGCCAACGGAGAGGAAGACCTCTGGGCTGGAAAGGACCCCTGTGGGGTGAGAAGGGTACTTCCTCCACAGAAACGCATTATCCCCTTTTTCACAGCTCACATAAGAGAAAATCCAAAAGACATGAAGCCCTAGAACAGGGGTGGGCAACCTTTTTGTGAGTGCA
>NW_005224528.1:0-220 GCF_000412655.1 Myotis brandtii
ACATATGTAATACTTTCAACAATAAAGAATTATTAAACAAAAAGAAATAGATCCAGGATATATGATACAATAGCAAATATTTAGGAATTAGAAAGTGAGGCCATAGATTTAGAATTAGAATAAATTTTTCTGGATGAAGAGATATAAAGCCTCACTATAAATTTATTGATTCAGCTAAGAGGAGAAGAAACAGTTAGAAACTACAGATGCCAGAAAAAAA
>NW_005224529.1:0-220 GCF_000412655.1 Myotis brandtii
TGCTCAGTATATTGGGTGCCGATACATTAGGTCTAGTTTCAATCCCCACAATTCTGTTTTTCATGGGACAGTCTTCTCTATCCCTCTGTAACCATGAAAGTCCTTATGTTTTATCATGCTGCTCCATCTCATGTTCCCATTCTTTGCTTGCCAAAATTTCATTTGCTCAGATCTTTCTAAATGTCTTATCATTCAGGGTCTATTAGAAGCCTTTCTCCTC
>NW_005224530.1:0-220 GCF_000412655.1 Myotis brandtii
TAACTAACTTGCTTAAGTTTTTACTATGAGTTAGGCACATTTCACATCTTATCTCACTTGATTATCTACACAGGTTTATGAAAAAGGTATTTAAGACTGTTTTACAAATGAGAAACCATGGATGAGAGTAATTAAGTAAACCTCTCAAGCTCATCAATCAGCATAAAATCAGGAGTTTTAAAATCTAAAATCTATATTTAACCAGGTCATAATATCCAAA
>NW_005224531.1:0-220 GCF_000412655.1 Myotis brandtii
AAAGGCCAAATTTCTAGAAGCTCAAAACCTTAAAAAAATTTTTCGTGCTATGAAGTTATCCATGATTCCCTCCTCGAAACATGACCCCTTCTAGACAAGAATACAATTTTGCTCATGCTCTCCTAATGCCACGTGCCATCTCTGCACTTTCTACTTTGTACCCTTAATTCTACAATGCAATGTAAATGCGTTGTGGCCAGTACATTTAGATGTCTGCTTT
>NW_005224532.1:0-220 GCF_000412655.1 Myotis brandtii
GGAGATTTACTATCAGTACAATACTGTTATCTGATGATCGATTCATATGCTAACTTTCCCAGTTATCCCTATAAAGTCCTTTAAAGCTGGATTTTTTTTCCTTTTAGTCCAGGACGCAATCACAGATCACATATCCCATTTAATTGTCTTGTCCTTTTATTCTCCTTTCATCTAGAATAGTTCCCAAACATTTGTTTGTTTTTATGGCATTGATATTTTT
>NW_005224533.1:0-220 GCF_000412655.1 Myotis brandtii
AAGAAGAAATAAAAGGCATCCAAACTGGAAAAAAGGAAGTAAACTGTTATTATTTGCAGATGACGATACTGTACGTAGAAAACCCTACAACCTCCATCAAAAACTACTAGAACTAATAATTTGGTAAAGTAGCAGATACAAAATTAATATTCTGAAATTAGTGGCATTTGTATACACCAATAATGAACTCTCAGAAATAAAAATTAAGAAAACAATCTTA
>NW_005224534.1:0-220 GCF_000412655.1 Myotis brandtii
GAGAGAGGAAGAATAGAGGGTGTTACTGCCTTATAGATAGAGGATGGGGACTTTTCTGTTTGGAAAATGGAGCCACAAATATGTAAGAAAAATGATTGAAATGGGCAAAAGTGAACTGAAATCTTGTTTTGGTTCTGATACAGTTGACGCAGATTTTGTGGTTACCAGAGTCCTAAGGAATGGGTGGGAAAGTACACAGACAGTGATGCCTGCAAAACTG
>NW_005224535.1:0-220 GCF_000412655.1 Myotis brandtii
GAGAGAGGAAGAATAGAGGGTGTTACTGCCTTATAGACAGAGGATGGGGACTTTTCTGTTTGGAAAACGGAGCCACAAATATGTAAGAAAAATGATTGAAATGAGCAAAAGTGAACTGAAATCTTGTTTTGGTTCTGACACAATTGACGCAGATTTTGTGGTTACCCATGTCCTAAGGAATGAGTGGGAAAGTACACAGACAGTGATGCCTGCAAAACTG
>NW_005224536.1:0-220 GCF_000412655.1 Myotis brandtii
AAGGGAGATAGTTGTCAGGAGTCTAGAGAAATCTCGCTCTCCTCCCACCTTTCAGTCCGCTGACCAGTGCTGTCTGGAGGGGCGGCAGGGGGCTTCCCGGATGGTAACTCGCAAAGTATGGCCTTCTCTCCCGTTGGGAGGGTTCCCTGGGGTTCTTACCTGGAAACCTCTAACTCTCCAGGAACCCATTCCAGGAAAGTGACATTGATCCTCTCTTGGG
>NW_005224537.1:0-220 GCF_000412655.1 Myotis brandtii
AAGTGACTTTGCCTCTCTGAGCCTCGGTTTGCCCACCTCTAGAATGGAGATCATGCGCGTTCATTCTTTGTGGCATCCTCACAGGAGGTGGTCCTGTTTCCGTTCTCTGCCCAAGGTCACTCCCCCGGCATGTGAGGGATGGAGCCTGGATGTGCACCTGTGCTTGCTGCCTCCACCGCCCATCCTGGGTCCCCCCTGAGTCCCCTCCCTCGGTTCCCGA
>NW_005224538.1:0-220 GCF_000412655.1 Myotis brandtii
GAATCCGAGGATGCTTACTCATGTTGCCCATGCGGCCTGAGTCAGCTCAGCGTCCGAACCCGCTAACGGGGGGGAAGTGAGGCATTGGCATCCTTGGGAGACGCTCATCCCAGAGGCAGGAAGAGAACGCTGTCTTGGAGGGAAAGGGGCCGGTTCCCAAGGAAACGGTGAAACTGTGCAATTTGCATTGTGGCTTTACAGGTGTGATGGGCGAATATGA
>NW_005224539.1:0-220 GCF_000412655.1 Myotis brandtii
ACAAGAAGCAGCCATCTACAGATTGCTTTGTAGCTTATGCCTGGTGGCCTGGGCAGAACACAGGTGGTGACTGACCTTGACCTGTACCTCCCCAGAGGCCCCGGAGCCAGTGAAACCAGTGGACAGCTTCAGACCACATCGAAGCACCCCCACCCAACCACCTCCATAAGCAACACACTCAAGGGCAGACTCTGCAGGTACCAGAGCCCCTGCTGGAGTA
>NW_005224540.1:0-220 GCF_000412655.1 Myotis brandtii
CAGGCTGGACGGGGCCCTGGGGGCAGTGGGGCTGGGCCCAGCCGGGGGCCCCACTCACATGGCAACCCCGTTGGTGCCTCCGATGTAGAAGAAGGGGCCACTCCCCGTGCTGGGTGGCTGCTTCTCCCCGCCCAGCAGGTGCCTCTCCAGGAAGGCGGCCTGGGGCTTGGCAGCGCCCGTGTCCTCCGGAGGGTCTGTGGACAGGTGGGTGGTCAGAGGC
>NW_005224541.1:0-220 GCF_000412655.1 Myotis brandtii
GAGACTTGTAAAATTATACCACTTGACTGAAAAATAAATGGAGAAAAATATCACTATAAGAAATGTTAAATTGAGTTTGACAGACTTGAAAATTGATGATAGAAACAAAATCACATATACTCAACTTCAGTTCTGATCAATTCGTTTTTTTCTAGTTTTTTTTTATATGATGTTTTTGTTGTCGGTAATCTTCACCCAAGGATATTTTTTCCATTGATTT
>NW_005224542.1:0-220 GCF_000412655.1 Myotis brandtii
CAGCCAGGCCTTTCTGCAGTTTTTAGCCTTAAAATCACAAATGATACAAGCTGGTTAAAACCAATTTGAACATCAAGAAGTTTATAAAGTAAAAATGATACATATGTCCTTCTTGCTCCCCTCTAGTCCTACACTCTCAGGGAATAACTAACTACTGGTAGCCACTGAGTCCATTTACTTATGAACATACATACACACATGCACCAACATTTTTTTTTTT
>NW_005224543.1:0-220 GCF_000412655.1 Myotis brandtii
GATGGCTGTACTTCAAAGTGGCCAAATATGTCTGTTCATGAAGACATATTTTGTCTATAATCATGCTTTTCGTGCATAGGCCATTTTTCAGTTTCTAATTGCTACCAATTTTTGAATTATTAAAATGCATTACGAAATGAGACATATCTTTTTCCCTGAACCTCTTTGTCATGGAATCTTTATATTAAGGAAAAGTCTATGACAACAGTTATGAAATTCT
>NW_005224544.1:0-220 GCF_000412655.1 Myotis brandtii
AGGGTCCGAGAGACCAGTGTGGTCGGAGTCCAGGGGATGGGAGGGGACAGGTCGGAGAAGGGATGTGGTGGGCAGGAAGCCAGGGCTGGGTGCTCTTTAGTGTGAGTCACGGCTGTGGTCACATCCGAGTTACCCGTATTCCCCTGGCTGCAGAGCAGAGAGCAGTGTGGGAGGGGATGAGAGCAGGACAGACAATTTGTATAAGTTCAATCTAATTTTC
>NW_005224545.1:0-220 GCF_000412655.1 Myotis brandtii
CCTTCACTTCTTAGGACCTTAATTTCCCCATCTCCTCACCATAAAAAAAAAGTCGTGCTTAGTAATCTCGTAATGTCCTCCTGGCTCTATCAGCCACCCACTTCTTAGTATGGGTTAGTACCTCAGTTTAGCTGTAGCAACTGCTTTGACCATTTCCTCATTCTTAAAATTCTCTCTTCTCTTGGTTTCTGGGACACTGCTCATTCCAGTTCTCCTGCTG
>NW_005224546.1:0-220 GCF_000412655.1 Myotis brandtii
AAAAAAGTATAAGTGTTTTAAAACTTCACAGATTTAGAACTAGCATCTAGGTTTACACATTTATCATCAAAGAACTTGTTCATTGGTTGAGTTTTCTAAACTCATTTCTTTTAAATTAAAAAAATAAGAAGGTAAATCCTAGAATCCAGATATTATGGTGTTAGAAAGCCATTTAGAGATATCATCTAAATGCTCATAATTAACCAGTGCAATATCTTAT
>NW_005224547.1:0-220 GCF_000412655.1 Myotis brandtii
ATTTGGTATGAAAATCTGAATTTCGGGCTTCAGTTGGAGGGCCTGGCCACACTAGGCCCTGGAATTCCCTCCTGGCATCTGCCTGGCATCTACCTCCTCCTCTAGTTGCTAGAGGAGGCTGCGGCCTCGCCTGCTGGTTCTGTGAAATCTGAGGCTTTCGAACCTGGGAAGGGCTCTCCTTTGAGAAAGCATCCCAACATTATGAATATGATATTTGCAA
>NW_005224548.1:0-220 GCF_000412655.1 Myotis brandtii
CAACTGCAGATCTTGAAGTGACCCCATAATCCAGCTCTTACCCTTTGAAGCATAGGCTAGGAACACTGTTGCCCACCCAGTGACTTGGAGGAAGACAGGGTCTCACAGGTAGTTCTGCCAAACTTGGTCTGACTGTGGTTCTTGCAGAAGCCCTATAACCAATATTGTATTTCAAAGAGACATCTCAGCAGTTTATTGGGACCAGCTCCAGGCATCCCTG
>NW_005224549.1:0-220 GCF_000412655.1 Myotis brandtii
CTAAATGTTACAAGGCACATTGTGGGGCTATTTCATCATGTGGTCCTTTGAACAATGGCATAGGAAAACAAGTGTCAACACTAGGAGGCTGTTGCCAAGAGTGGCATTTGGTATCGCGGAGGATGGATTACAGGCTACCACAGCAACAGCCACGGCAGACCTGTCCCCTGTTGGGATTACAGGAGCCCCTTGCCTCTCATCTCTCATCTCAGACAATGTA
>NW_005224550.1:0-220 GCF_000412655.1 Myotis brandtii
GAGAGCAATTTTGTAATATTTAGTAAAGTTAAGGATGGGAATAACCTTTGATCCCATAATTATACATTTTCATATTTATCTTAGAGAAACGTGTGCATATGCATAAGGAGATGTGTAAAAATATCTATAGTAGCATTTCTTATAATAGGACAAGTAAATGAAATAATTAAAAATATTCAATTAAAATTTTTAAATTTTTGGTACATATACACACTGGAAT
>NW_005224551.1:0-220 GCF_000412655.1 Myotis brandtii
AACATTCAGGCTACAGTGGAACTAGCCAAAGGCTACCCAATGGGAGCTAACAAGGGTTATGTATCCAGAGCTTGTGTTAGCAAGGGGGGCGGCCACCATCACTCCATTCGGTAGAGACTGAAAGACAGGCAGAGTGTGGAATACCTTCTATGGGGAAGAGAAAGTTCCAGGTGTGCTCTGATTGGGGGTGATTGGCACAGGAAGTAGAGGTGGGCTCATT
>NW_005224552.1:0-220 GCF_000412655.1 Myotis brandtii
AGTGCTGTGTGGTTGGTGGGAGATGTGATTTTAAGTCTGCTGGTGTAGAGAGAACTGGGTATGATTGCGTCTCATAAGGACTGGGAAGGAGTGTGCTGTAACTTTGTTAGGAGTGTTAGCATTACTGGGCTCGGAGCATTATAGCACCCTAGTGTGGGTAATACAGTTGCAAGAACTACAGAGCCAGCAATGGGACTTCTCCGTGTACTTTTTGGTCATA
>NW_005224553.1:0-220 GCF_000412655.1 Myotis brandtii
TTAAGATAAAAACAAACCATTCATTTGGAATTCTCAGTGAAAGAGAACTCTATCTTAATGCAAAAAAACTGCCTATTTTTTCTCTTGATTTTTTTTCCAGTATATTCAATGGCTAGAGAAAAATAAAACAATTTGTAAAAATTTTTAAAAAGCAAAAAATTCTAGTTTTAAATTTTCAAGGTTTGTAAACTTTAGGATTGCCTGGAAGGTTCATTTTGCT
>NW_005224554.1:0-220 GCF_000412655.1 Myotis brandtii
AAATGTTTTTATTGATTTTAGTGAGAGAAGAAGGGAGGAACTTCTCCATTGGTTGCCTCCTGAATGCTCCCCTACTGGGGATCAGGCCTGCTAGGGCCTGTTACAAACTGCCTGATGCCTACAATGTGCCCTGAGCAGGAATTGAACTTATGACCTCTCAGTGCATGGGACGATGCTCAACCTCCTGATCCACATTGGCCAGGGCAAGATCACTCTTTCA
>NW_005224555.1:0-220 GCF_000412655.1 Myotis brandtii
CAAGCGACTGGAACGACCAGAACAACCAGTGGCTATGACACTCACTGCAGCTGGCCAGCAGGCCCAATCAGGGACGGGGATGGCCGGCCAGCCAACCTCCCGCGTCCCCTCCCCCCAGCCAACCCGACCCCAATTGGCCCCTATCTGGGCGGGCCGGCCAAACCCCACTTGTGCACACATTCATGCACCAGGCCTCTAGTTAATAGATAATAATACAAGG
>NW_005224556.1:0-220 GCF_000412655.1 Myotis brandtii
ATCTATTACAGTTGAGAACACAGATGGTGTCTATATTCCTCCGTGTTTTTTGCAGCCTTTGGCAGGGTGACTGGCGTATTGTAGGTACTCAGCCCATAATTGCTGGAATAATCTAAGGGGTCATCTAGTCACACCTTATGATTTAAAGCAATAAATTTCTGCACATAATTTTTTAAAGATGGTCATATAGCTTCCATCTGAAACTTTGTTATGTTGCAAG
>NW_005224557.1:0-220 GCF_000412655.1 Myotis brandtii
TGATAAAATTGTAAGACACCTGGAGAGTACATGGTGGCGGTTAAATATTGGGTATACACTGTGAAAGGATCCCCCCCATCTAGTTAACACATCCCTCACCGAGTGAGAAAGAATCCTGATACCAACAAGCACACTGAGTGCAGGCTCTTCCCAGATTATGGGAGGTTATAACATCGCCTCTGACAAATGGAGTGTTGTGTTTTTAAGCAACTCAGTTTTT
>NW_005224558.1:0-220 GCF_000412655.1 Myotis brandtii
GTGGGGCTCCCACAGGCTGGGCTGAGAGACACCCCCCCCCAAATGCACAAATTTCGTGCACCATGCCTCTAGTATGTATATAAAACCATAAAAAAGATGCATGTAATGGTTAAAAGGAGTTCAATGGATTCCAATTGACTTTTTAAAAATATGTTTTTATTGATTTTATAAAGTAAGGGAGAGGGAGAGAAAGATAGAAGCATTGATAAGAGAGAAACAT
>NW_005224559.1:0-220 GCF_000412655.1 Myotis brandtii
ACATTGTAAGAAATATGTATGTCTAAGGAAACCAATCGTATCTTCTTATTCGTGTTGCTTCCATGCCCTAACCAACTATGTGCACTAAAAATGACGACACAGAAGGAAAAGGAAAGTCAATTGACCCATAGTTGTTTTTCGTTTGTTTGTTTGTTTGTTTGTTTTCAGTCCTTTTGTACTCACTAGTAAGATAAAGGGAGTGAGTTTTGGTAAAATGGTC
>NW_005224560.1:0-220 GCF_000412655.1 Myotis brandtii
GGTCAATGCTCAACCACTGAGCCGTGCCGGCCAGGCTCCTGGTGAACTCTTAACCGATGTTTATTGACATCAGAACAGTTTAGAAAAGTGATATTCCGAGGAATACGTTTTTCCTCTTTTCATTTAATTACTCTGGTGCATAAAAGTAGCCAAAACAGGAGGGGGAAATCCCAAGTGCAAGGACTGCGAAGAGATTTTGGCTCAAAGTCCAACGCTAATC
>NW_005224561.1:0-220 GCF_000412655.1 Myotis brandtii
TATCAACTATAGAAAAATGTCTATTTATTTTTAATGTGCAGCTTATTCTATATACAACTCACCAAGCTAAAAACCTCAGTGAGGCCATAGCCAGTTTGGCTCAGTGGATAGAGCGTCACCTTTGGACCCTTGGACCGAAGGGTCCCAGGTTCCATATGATCAAGGGCACAAACCTTGGTTGCAGGCGCATACAGGAAGCAACCAATCGATGTGTTTCTCT
>NW_005224562.1:0-220 GCF_000412655.1 Myotis brandtii
TAACCTTGCACTGATTACATCCTCCTCTGAGAAAATTCCTTTGACATAAAATGAATTCAAGACATAAAAAACCTCACAAAGTTACTCATAAAAAAGGAAGGGGCATTGCCCTACACATGGCAAGAATTCGTCATCTCATTTAAATTTATGAAAACCATGTGACAAACTAAGGGCTATGCTAATCCTGACATTGTCAAGAACAGCTATTAACCTTCCTAGT
>NW_005224563.1:0-220 GCF_000412655.1 Myotis brandtii
TCTCTCTCAAATCAATAAAAAACATATCCTCAGGTGAAAATTAAAGGGGGAAAAAATTAAATAAACGTCACAGAAATTTTCTAAAGAAAAGAAAATCCTAAATAAGAGTATTGAGCTTTTTCAGAATACATCAGATATACTATAGATCACTCTTATATCAGATTTTACAAAAAAAAATCATTTTTTTGGAACTGTATGTGTGTGTGGGGGGGGGGGGGGC
>NW_005224564.1:0-220 GCF_000412655.1 Myotis brandtii
TTGCTTACCAACTTACATGAATGATTCTCATTCCTATGATTTGCCATTTGGTGGACTACTCTGTGACCCTGCGTTGTGCCTCCGAGGTTGCTCTGAGCTAATGTTTGTCCACTGTGTGTCCCTAAGTTATGCCCCGAAACACTTCTGCTACCTTCCATCAGAATGGCAAGCCTTGCCCCACACTATTTTGATTCTCTTAGCCCCTTACAATTAAGTGGAT
>NW_005224565.1:0-220 GCF_000412655.1 Myotis brandtii
TCAAAGTTCATTTCCTTTAAGACACATGAATTTTCAAGTGTTTGACCTAGAATGAGGGATTTAAAACAGATTATCTGTGTTAGTGCATGTAAATTATTTTAAATTTAGTGTGGAATTGGATGAGTGTGAAGGAATCAAGGTGAGAGTGTACCTAGGTAATGCTACTAGAGAATGGGAAGACAGGTGTGGAATGAAGTCCTGTGTATTTAAGAGAAAAAGT
>NW_005224566.1:0-220 GCF_000412655.1 Myotis brandtii
CATTATTCCACCGAGGTGGAGGCTGCGGTCAACCGCCCGGCCAGCCTGCACCTGTGGGCCCCACACCTACCTCTCTCCGGCTTCTAGTTCCACCTCCACTACGTTGCTCTGGAGGGTGCGGGCCGCTTCTTCCCCGAGTTGGAAGCCCAAGGGCGCCGAGCGTCTCTTAAAGATGCAAACCCAGCGCTGCAGCTGCATTCTCTCCAGGACGGGCTGAAGC